>NC_142170.1:30190257-30351950 GCF_029865625.1 Vigna umbellata | reverse complement strand
GGAACCATCAAAAACCACCAAAAACAGAGACCATCATACTCGCACTAGCCATCACGATTCATCCTTCATTTTTGCCAACGTATTCTTCTAACCATAGACGAACCTTGATTCCGTCTTCACCTAATTGCAACCTTCATCCAACAGAATCACAAATAATTCAACAGTAAAAAAAAGGGAACAGTGAGAAGCACGGTGAGTTTGGTTGTTTCCGGTAACGCTTCAGTCACGTCGGAGGAGGAGGCATCAGATTAGCGGAGCTAACGACAACCAGTGGAGCTCCAAGAGGTAAGTAGACTTGCTCACTCGTATAGTCATAAGTCTTGGATGTATTATGCTTCATACTGGATGTTGTTCCATTGATAATGCATTGTTGTTTGAATGTCCGCGTTTCTCCATCATCATCCAATGTATAATTACATGTTGTCTTCGATCTGAAACCTCCGATATCGTCCGCCACTCACTAACCTCCCCTTCCATTCATTCTCTGTTTCACCACCCCAGCCTCATCCTACCCTTAACCATCTTCACCCATTTCCCTACTCCAACCTTTGTCTCCCTCCCTCGCAAGCTTCCATCAACCCCTTTGATTCTCCACTTCTCTGATCGTGTTTCTCTCCTCCAAGCAAATCCATTTCTCAACTTCACTCATCATTTTCTCATGACCCAATCAATACTCAGAGCAGGACAAACTCTTCATTCACGATTCATACTCATACGCACACAAACACATTCCAATGCATAATGAAGCTATAGAAATCCATTTTCGGTCTCCCCTTTTCAAAGACATGGAGCAGCACGAGCTCTGATTTTCCACAGTCTTCAACGTTTCTGTTCCTCAACCAATTCCATGCAAAATCATATTTGAACCAGTGAATAGCAGCCAATAAGAAAACCAAGACGGAGAGGGAGGAAAGTGACACTGGTGGCGCCGGTGAAGAAGCGCGCTCCAGCTAGAGGCGACGGTGGCCGACTCTGGCAGAGGCGGCGGCAGGAGGTGCCCAAGGTGGAAAAGCCTCAACCCTAGGCTAGTGCGAGAGAGAAGGGGAGAGAACGCCGTGGTTCCGGTGGTGCTTGGGGTCGCCGCCGACGCCGAGATGGGTGGAAGGTGGTGGCGCGGTGGCTGGTTGGAAGAAGTAGTGGCGCAGGTGTTCAAGGGAGGCAATCCCAGCCCTAGGCTAGTCCGATCAGAGAAAGGGACCCTGGGTTTCTCATGTGCTGATTGTGAATGAGAATGGGAAGGCAGAACCCCTAAGGGAATTCTAGGTTAGAAACTACCCCGGTGGGCCGGGCCCATAAATAAACGCACGTTTTTAGGCCTTTTTTCGAACGTTCGTCATCTACCCCATCTCCGAACGTCCGTCCGGCAACTTCTTGGACGGACCGTTTGGGTGACCAATTCCCCAACGAACGCTCGTCCCCCAACGAGCGTTCGTCATTCAGCCCGTTTCCCAGCGTCCGTTCGCCAATTCCCCAACGAACGCTCGTCCCCAACGAGCGCTCATCATTCAGCCCGTTTCCCAGCGTCCGTTCGCCATTCCCGAACGAACGCTCGTCCCCAACGAACGCTCGTTCCCAACGAGCGCTCGTCATTCAGCCCATTTCCCAGCACCCGTTCGTCATCGCCCAACGAACGCTCGTCCCCAACGAGCGCTCGTCATTCACCCCGTTTCCCAGCGTCCGTTCGCCATTCCTGAACGAACGCTCGTCCCCAACGAACGCTCGTCCCCAACGAGCGCTCGTCATCCACTCTCCTGTTCTAAACGTCCGCTCGTTATCTTCACCAATGAACGCTCGTCATCCAGGCTCCTTTTCTCAACGTACGTTCGTCAACTTCCACCAACGAGCGCTCGTCATCCACTTTCCTGCTCTAAACGTCCGCTCGTTATCTCCACCAACGAACGCTCGTCATCCAGGCTCATTTTCTCAACGTACGTTCGTTAACTCTCCCCAACGAGCGCTCGTGATTTTGAATCCTTTCCCAACGTACGTTCTACCTCTACCACGGACTGCACGGTCGCCCGCGACGGAACGTTCGGCACCCCTTTTCTCGGACCCCTTATTATTTGCTTTGTTTTTATTTACTTATTTGTTTTTTTATTTTATCCTATTTTATTTATTTATTTTATTTTATTTCTTATTTAGTTTTATTGTCTTATTTTATTTTATTTTGTTCTAGATATCTACTTATCCTAATATATATATATTTAATAATGCAATATTTATAATTTAAATAAAAGAATTTACAAAAATATGTTATAAAAGGTTAAGCACATGTGTGATCGCACGCATCGTCCTTGTGCTAAAACCTTTTCTTCTTCTCAAATAATAACAAAAATATTTTAAAAGGGTTAGGCACATGTGTGATCGCACGCATCGTCCTTGTGCTAAAAACTTTTCTTCTTCTTTTCTAAAATTATAAAAAACATATTTTAAAAGGGTTAGGCACATGTGTGATCGCACGCATCGTCCTTGTGCTAAAACCTTTTCTTCTTCTTTTCTAAAATTACAAAAAAATATATTTTAAAAGGTTTAGGCACATGTGTGATCACACGCATCGTCCTTGTGCTAAAAACCTTTTCTCTTTCTTAATTAAAATTCCAAAAATATGTTTTAAAGGTTTAGGCACACGTGTGATCGCACGCATCGTCCTTGTGCTAAAAACCTTTTCTTTTCCTTAAGTAAAATTAACAAAATATGTTTTAAAGGTTTATGCACATGTGTGATCGCACGCATCGTCCTTGTGCTAACAACCTTTTCTCTTTCTTAAACAAAATTCAAAAAAGGTATAAAATCTTCAAAAAACCCAAAAACATCAACAATTTTAAACAACAAACAATCTTCCTACCCAGAACTACGTGATCCTTGATTCTCCATCAAAAGTGGAGATACGTAGGAGCAAGGCTAGCCCTTGTCAGGTTCACTTTCCCAAAAATCCAAATTTATCCATAATCATTTTCCAAACAAAATTTTCTAAACAATTTTCAAACAAATTTGCAAGCAGTTTTCTAAAAGAACTACGTAACCCTGATTTCTCATTTTGAATGAGAATACGTAGGAGCAAGGTCAATCCTTGTCGGGCCCAAAAAACTAAAAAAATATGTTTTGCTTATTTTAGAATTTTATTTTAGGGGATAGTTAAACATTTTGAAAATCACATCATATTCATGCATTTAGTTAAAGGTACTGCCTTAGGGCAGGCGTTGTGGGGTGCTAACACCTTCCCCACGCGTAACCGACTCCCGAACCCAGAATCTGGTTTTCGTGGACCGTGCTTTATCGTTTTATGTTTTTTCCGTAGTTTCCCATAATAAACTATGGTGGCGACTCCAAAATCTCTTTTCAAAACCCGTTCCATTTTTCTTTTTTGGATCGTCGTCCCGTCGCGATTCCGGTTGCGACATTGTTGAATGCTATTACTTTGAAAGCATGAATGGTTTTGCCCATGTTTTCTATGATTGAATTAATTGCTTGTTTTTGCATCATATGATCAAGGTCGTTTGTTGGAAACCTTTTTATTGGCCAAATTTGTAAAAATTAGCCCACTAAAAGAGAACACTTTGTGTTCAATCCTTTTGAACCCTTAGCCTTGAACATACACTGAAACCCTTGATTGAAAATCTTTACCTTGAGTTAAGTAGAAGATCTTGTGTAGTATTGTTAAATGTTCAAGTTTGGGGTTGTTGGGAAAACATGAAAAGCATTGAGCTAAGAGCTAAAAAGTAAGAATATGCAAAGAAAAGAAAAGAAAAAGAAGCAAAGCTCAATGCAAAGGCAAAAGAAAGTTGGGAAAGAATAAGATGATTGTGTTGTATGATTCTCTTAACTCAAGGATTTTGTGATCTAGAAAAACCAATTTTCTTGTTAGCCCAGCCACATTATAAGCCATAGAAAAGTCCTTGTGATGATGCATGCTTGTGAATGTTTTTGATTGTGGTAAAATGAAAGGCAAAGTTGATTCATGTGACATTGTGATAGTAGAGTGAATGAGTGATCATCTCTTATACACTTGAGTGTGAGTGAAACACTTGACTTAGTGAGGAAATATTACATGAACACATGAACATCCATGCTTAATTGATTGATCATTCATGAAAATAGCATTTGTTGGAATTTAAATGACTTTGTGAACACTAAAGCATGTGCACATCTTGATTAAACTCTTGATCATAAGTTTGAGTGAAGTTGTTACTTATCTTGAAAAAGAGGATTTTTGAATAAGTGAACCAGCATATGAATTGGTTGAAGATTGAGTTACATCTTATTTGCTTGAGGACAAGCAAAGTTTTAAGTTTGGGGTTGTGATAACAGTTGAAAAACTGTTATTTTTATGATTAAAATTGACACTAAAACCAACCTTTACACTTAGAAACTAGCTTGAAATCATGCTTTTCTTTATATTTTTGGAAATAAGAGAGCTGGACAGGTTTATGCTTGATTTCAGTGTTTTTGTGCAGGTTTTAAGGTGAATTTGGTGAAAGAAGTGAAGAAGGAGAGAGATGAAATCAGAAAAGACATCAAAAAGTGCAAAAGGAGAAGCCGAAGTCACCGCTCAACGGCAGTTTACCGCTGAGCGGCACTCAGGCACTCACGGGAGATCTGCTGAGGGGCAAAATGGCCACTGAGGGGAGAAAACAAGACACGCACTTACCGCTGAGCGGTAATTTACCGCTGAGCGGCACTTTAATGGGCTTGGACCTAAGTTTTTGTAATTTACGAATGGTATTTAAGCTTTAGGGTTTCCTAGGGTTAGGTATCTTTGGCTGGAACGAAGCAAACACTCTCTCTTCCACCCCTTTGAAGGAGGATCTTGGATGCTGAGGCTTCCTCTTCACCTTTTTAGGGTTTATTCTTTCATTCTTTCATTGTAATTCATCTAGGTTCACCATGAATATGGTGAACTAAACTCTGTATGTTTGTTGGGGAATCAATGTAATCTTGTGAAACTCTCATATATGGAATCTGTTTTTACATCTTTTAATTAAGACTTATGCTTTCTTTTCATCATTAGTTAGGGTTTTTCCTCCTTGCTTAATGCTTGCATTGTTTAACTCATTTGATGCATGATTATTGGTTTTGTCGATACGGGCACGTACGGGGAAGTCTAGATCCGGGGAATTTCTCCCAATATGATATTGGTTGTCGTTAAGTTCCTGCACTTATGAACTGATCATTAGGAATGCTAGGAATTGTATGAACTCGTGATTAGGGAGAAGCCTTCTAGAAAGGTACTTTAGAGAGTGGCATTAACAATGATGATTTGAATGTTGAATTCCTAAAATATATGAGAGTGGATAAGATGAAATTGACCCCCAACAACATATTCATACATAAATTTCATTGAAAGTGTTTATCTTTTGCTTTTTGCCATTGATCAAAACTTCATGCATACATATTTAATTTTCGTCTTTTGCATATAAAACCCAAATATTTCATCTTTAAGTCTTAGCTAATCAAGAAACCACACAACTAAACTAGGCTGTGAGTCCTTTGGGAAGAACGATACTTGGTCTTACCAAGTTTATTACTTGAACGATTCGGTCATACTTGCCGATTGAAAAACAAGTTTGTGACATCATATTTTGGTGTTCATAAATTTGTCCATCAATATTCAAACACAATTCAAATTATAAAAATGCAACACTTAAGCTAAAACATTAAATGCAACCCGAGAATAAAGACACCAATTTAAAATTAAATACACTGCTCCAATTTAAATCAGCTTTTGCTTTTCCTAAATGAAAGAAAATAAAATAAAAAGACTTCCTAAGGAGTAGCACCGCTACTGCTTACAACGGGCTGCCTCCGTTTGCAAGCAAGCAAGTCGTGACACACCACACTCCTCAATGTGCTTCTAATTAAAAGAAAGAAAAATAAATGTGATTCTAAGCAAAATGAAAGCCACACTTCATTCAATGCAATCAATGTTTTAAAAGTAATATCACCATGTGCATAAGCAAAATAACATAACCGTGAGTATCATGAATCAGAGCTTCTAAGAAACTTAAACAATTTGTGCTTCTTCCTTTCTCTCCGTGCAACACCTTTCCGTGATTTGCTTCTCACTTCTGAACATGGCAACTGCTGTGACCGAGAGCTTCAGACCGAGACACGGTGGCTGCTCCAACACGTCCCAGCTCACTCTCCTCTGTAGCTAAGAAAATGAATGAAAAGAATAACTCTCTCGTCTCAGCTGCTACGTGCTCCTATTCAACAAGCATCCTCTCTCTCCGTCCAAAATGGAAAAATGAAAATCCCCATGTCTCGTGGCTCCAGCCATCCTCACTGCATCCATTTCTCCAAAGCTGATTCCTGTGTGCAAGGTGGCAACTCTCTTCTGCCCTGGCCGAGACACACACTCTACCTCTAGCCGTAGCCCTCCATAGCAAAAAATATGTCCGTACGTGGTTGCGGCTGGAGCATTCCAAATTAAAAGATGATGGCCCCCCCCTCCGTGCAGCTCTCTCCTTTTTCTGGACCCTGCTTCTCATGTGGGCCGCGTGCTGAACGCTTTTTTCCACTTCCAAACTGTTGGGCTTGCTGTGTGCTGCTGGAAAATGCTGGACCTAATGAACCTGTCCCCTGCTTTTTCCTCGCTTCCAATCTCCGTGTGCACCTCCCTCCAAAGCCATCTTCATTCACGCTGCAGGTGGTTGCTTCAACAAGGTGCTGGACCGTTTCCTCCAAAGCTCTTCTCCATGTGCTGTGAAGTGTGTGTTCCAAATTCTTCTACGTGAAATGAGTGGCCATAAACTAATAAAATAAATTAGCATAACACCTCTCCCAACCAAACCGTGAATGGAACGTGGTCCCCTCCATCATTCCAATTGATTCACTTCTTAAAAGAATCCAAGCAATGACCGTGACATTTACTTGGAAAATGTGGCAGCACACTTGTTATCTTCCAGCTATAAAACCGTGAGCTTCATTTCAATGTGGTCCCCTCCATTTTGCTTCTTAAAATTCAAGAATTAAAGGACTTGCTTAAGAGTGTTGGGAGGTCTTAGCATCATCCAATGATCAATTCCAGCCACCACAATTACTAAACAGCAAGCAAACAATGCAACAGATTAGAAATCACTCAAACAACAGTAATCACTGGACTGACATATGAGAGTAAAATAAATACTGGGAACAACACAGAATGAATTTGAACAAAGTAAAAACTATATGTTAAAATAGACATCCAGACGAAATTATGAAAAAAAATTGCATGGAAAACGGATAAGAGTTGAACTCAAACGAAGACAGACAAGTTGGCACAACATTCACGCGGCAGCCAGCGAAAATAAAAATGGCTAAGATGCATTGGCTCAATTTCCATTTCTCATTTAGCTTTCTAATGTCCCAAAAAGTTATCCAAAATTTTCCCGTAATTAATAATGCAAAATAATAAGCTCAGATAATTCAAATTAGTTAAAATAAGAATTTCCGATCAAATTAAGCACAATTAGGAAAAACAGGAAAATACCGGACGTTTAAGCATAATTCCCCGACTAATTCTAGCACATTAAACTAAGTGAAGTGAGGAAAATATTGGTTCATCAAAATAGACCACACTTAGTCTTTTGCACTCCTGGGCAAAATCAAGACGCAAATCAGGGAATAGTTCAAAGGACTTTTAAGAAGGTGACACAACGTCGACACACAGAAAATAAAGACTCACAAGGAAACAAAAAGAATTACACATTCCTCAAGAAATCTGGACAAAGAAAGGAAGTAGACAATATCCAACACAGAATCAATCAGAGAAAGCAGATACTCATGAAATCATCCAAGCAATTCAAGACATGGCAAAATGATCAATCAGCTCAAGAGGTGAATCAAAAGCAACAGAACCTCACAGATGCACTATCAGTGTTTCTCTCAAGTGTCTACGGTAAGCAATTTCAACTCAATGCACTCAAGAAAGCAAACAACAACAGACTTGGCAAGCCTCTAATATCAACACTCAAGCACATACGCATGTTCAAATCAAAAGGTCTTTTCATGGTTGTAATGGGGCCAAGGACAAGGCAGAATATATGTGGATAAGAAGCTACAAACCATAAGGAACAGAGGAGCAATGGGGAACAAGTGTAAACACATTCAAACACACCCACAACCTCTAATTCCATCCTCTTCTTGACTCCATTATTCACAATTATTCACATCTTTTTTTCACTATTTTTCTGCTCTCTTTTTTTTCATCCTGTCTCTTTTCTTTTCTCTATTCAGCACACAATTTCAAGAGACAAGATACACATATATTTACGAAACAAAACAAGAGGAACCAACTAGCCAATTCATCAGAATCCCCAGGAAGACCACACTTGTTCCCAAAACACTTCCAAAGCTCCAAAATTCCCTAAGGTTAAGTTAAACATGGTTTTTCACTTAGGGCTAGTGTATGAGCTTCAAAACAAAGAAATGGGGAAAGTACAGGCTCAAAAGGGTTATCAAAGGATCACAATAAGGTAGGCTTATTTGGCTAGAGAGGCTCTGATGGACAAATTTGTAAGCACCAAAATATGATGTCACAAACTTGTTTCACAATCGGCAAGTATGACCGAATCGTTCAAGTAATAAAACTTGGTAAGACCAAGTATCGTTCTTCCCAAAGGACTCACGGCCTAGTTTAGTTATGTGGTTTCTTGATTAACTAAGACTTACGAACGAAATATTTGGGTTTAAAATGCAAGACAGAAAATAAACATGTATGCATGAGTTGATCAATGGCAAAGATAAAAGATAAACACTTTCAATGGAATATATGAATGAATATGTTGTTGGGGGTCAATTTCATCTCATCCACTCTCATATATTTTAGGAATTCAACATTCAAATCATCATTGTTAATGCCACTCACTAATGTACCATTCTAGATGGCTTCTCCCTAATCAAATAGTTCATACAATTCCTAGCATTCCTAATGATTAGTTCATTACCGCAGGAGCTTAAGGCAACCAATATAATATTGTCAGTAAAATATTGGGAGAAATTCCCCGGATCTAGATTTCCCCGTACGTGTCCGTATCAACAAAACCAATAATCATGCATTAGAATGAGTTAAACAATGCAAGCATTGAGCAAAGAGGAAAAACCCTAACTAATGATGAAAAGAAAGCATATGTCTTAATTCAAAGATGTATTCAACAAATCCATATATGAGAGCTTCAAGAGATTACATTGATTCCCCAACAAACATACAAGGTTTAGTTCACCATATTCATGGTGAACCTAGATGAATAACAATGAAAGTATGAAAGAATAAACCCAATAAAGTGGAAGAGGTAGCCTGAGCATCCAAGATCCTCCTTCAAAGGGGTGAAAGAGAGAGTGTTTGCCTCGTTTCTGCCAAAGATACTAATTCTAGGACGTGTAAGTCCTTATATACTAGTTTAGAATTACAAAAGATTACAAAAGCCCAAGCCCAAAAAGTGCCGCTCAGCGCCATTTACCGCTCAGCGGTGGTTACGCGTCTTCTTTCTTCCCCTCAGCGGCCATTTGCCCCTCAGCGGTTCCAACGCCACCTCTTGAGTGCCGCTCAGCGGTAGTTTGCCGCTGAGCGGTGCCTTCGACTTCTCTTTTTGCACTCTTTCTTGTCTTTTCTAATGTCCTCTCTCTCATTCTTCACTTCTTTCACCAAATTCACCTCAAAACCTGCACAAAAACACTCAAATCAAGCATAAACCTGTCCAGCTCTCTTATTTCTGAAAATATAAACAAAATGCATGATTTCAAGCTAGTTTCTAAGTCTAAAGGTTGCTTTTAGTATCACTTTTAAGCATGAAAATAACAGTTTTTCAACTGTTATCACAACCCCAAACTTAGAACTTTGCTTGTCCTCAAGCAAATAAAATGTAACTCCATCTCCAACCAATTCATATGATGGTTCACTCATTCAAAAATCCTCTCTTTCAAGATAAGTAACAACTTCACTCAAACTTATGACCAAGAGTTCAATCAAGATGTGCACATGCTTTAGTATTCACAAAGTCATTTAAATTCCAACAAATGCTATTTTTCATGAATGATCAATCAATTAAGCATGGATGTTCATGTGCTTATGGAATATTTCCTCACTAGGTAAAGTGTTTCACTCAACACACAAGTGTATAAGAGGTAAAGTGTTTCACTCATTCACTCCACTATCACAATGTCACATGAATCAACTTTGCCTTTCATTTTACCACAATCAAATACATTCACAAGCATGCATCATCACAAGGACTTTTCAATGGCTTATAATGTGGCTGGGCTAACAAGAAAATTGGTTTTTCTGGATCACAAAATCCTTGAGTTAAGAGAGTCATAACAACACAATTATTCTTATTCTTCCCAACTTGCCTTTGAATTTTCTTTTGCATTTGCATTGAGCTTTGCTTCTTTTTCTTTTCTTTGCTTTTTCTTTGCATATTTTTACTTTTAGCTCTTAGCTCAATGCTTTTCCTTTTTCATGTTTCCCCAATAACCCCAAACTTGAACATTTAACAATACCACACAAGATCTTCTACTTAACTCAAGGTAAAGATTTTCAATCAAGGGTGTTCAGTGTATATTTAAGGCTAAGGGTTCAAAGGATAGAACACAACGTGTTCTCTTTTAGAAGGCTAACTTTATGAATTTGGCCAATAAAAAGGGTTTCAACAACACGGCCTTTGATCATATGATGCAAAACAAGCAATTGATTCAATCATAGAAAACCTGGGCAAAGTCATTCATGCTTTCAAAGTAACAGCATTCAACAATAACAACTCTGGAGCTCAAAACCTCACATATAAGCTCATTCACATTTGACATGCACATCCTGCTTAATTTCACAATCACAATCATGATATCATGCATTTGTTCACAAAGCTTGTGAATCACCTGTATAAGCATTTTAATGTGCACATCATCTCAACATCAATCAATCAATAAGCATCATCAAGCATTACTTATCACACAATCACAGTTAATAGCAAACCATCATAACAAACCAGGTGTTCAATAGAGTACATCAAACCCTAATCTAAAAACAAAAACAAATAAGTTCAGAAAACTTAAACCACAAAAGCATAATCATATGATAGCATTCATCAGTAAATGCTATCTTAGCTCCTCATCAGTCCGAGCTCTCTGTATCTTCCTCTTCCTCTTCATCATCATCTTCATCAAATGCATCCTCCTCCTCAGCTTCATCTTCATCCATGTCTCGGGCTGAAGCTTCAGCTGCTTCAGCTCCTCCATGCCATGGTTCTTCTGGCCAAGCTACCACATTATGGAATTCATCCATAGTCCACCTGTGTGCTGGAGGGGTATCATACATCCCCACTATCATCTCAGCCGTGGCCACCTGCCCTCTGTGGATGGACTGCAACTGAGCACCTATAAGAGACATATACATGTCCCTCATCTGGAATGGTTCTGCCTCATGAGTATCAGCAGAAGTCCTGCTCTGTGCTGGCCTTCTCTCTCTACGAGCCTGGCGTGGTGGCACTGGCTGGGCTGCCTCCTCACCTCCACAGTACTGTCTGTAATAGGCCTCATCTATAGCTTTTCTTGGCCTCTCAAATGGTGGAACAGAAGTGTCCACCCCAGCTAGCTTGCAAAGGTGAGTGATCAAAGAAGGATGTCCCAGTGGTGCTTTGTTGTTTGAGGTGTTAGCACACACACTAATCTCATCAGCTATCACCTGCCCAATATTAACATTCAAGTTTCTGATAACACAGTAGATGAATAGTGCCCTGCTGAGAGTAATATCTGACACATGTGAACATGGCTGAATGTTGGCATGAGAAAACGCCATCCAATACTTTGCAAGAGGAGTCAAATCTGTCCTCCTAATGTTAACCACTGAGCCAGATCTATTCCTTTGGAAGTGTCCTCCAGGTATACACAATACTCTCTCCACATCCTCATAATCAGCACCTTCCTCCATGCTAAGAGCAAACTGGCATTGCTCACCAGCCCACACAGTATCCAGAAAGTTATTTATGGAGTCAGGATCATACCTGATAGCATGGCCTCTAACATAGCCCAAATAATTCTCAGCTGGATAATCACCAATCTTCTTTGCATTGGTGTAGAATTCCTTGACCACAGCTATGTTGGCAGGTGCTGGATAGGTGGCTAGCTTTCCCGAATCATTCCCTAACACTTGCTCTCCAAATTGAGGAGCAAAGTTAGGTATCATTCCAACCTTTCTCTCCATTAGAAGTCTCCTGTCCTGAACCACCCTAAAGTGCTTCTCATGTTTCCTAGAGAGGAACCTGCCATTATGGGGCTGCTCTGGTTCCTTTTCCTTCCTCTTGGTTGCCATGGTTTTCAATCTCTTTCCTGAAGAGGATGCCATTCCTGCATTCAAACACAAATCCAAAACCACAGAACATGATATTAATCATTAGTAAACTCAGAACACAACTCCTTTCGAAGCTAAACCACCGCTGAGGGCCAGAATTTCCCCTCAGCGCCACCAGTGCCGCAATAAACCAGAAAAAACAAATCTGGCAGAGTGCCGCTCAGCGGTAAATGCCGCTCAGCGGTGATCTGCAGATTTTTGCAAATCTCTTTTTAAAACAGTCCTAACTCCACCCAAATGCAATTTTCAGTTTTCCAGTTCATAATCAAGCAGTTTAATCGGTTCAAACATCAAATATATCATCAAATCATGCATAGAAACTAAAACCCCTAAGTATTCATGCTTTGACAATCACATTCAAATTCAAGAACCCTAGAATGAACAAAATGCATTTTACTTACTTGGGTGGAGATGCTAGATGATATGAGAATGCTTCCAAACTAGAATGCTCTCTTCCAACCCCAAACTTTGATGACACACTAGTATAAAAGTGAGTGGAAGAGAAATCTTCTAAAGAGGGAAGAGTAAAAAGATGTGGAAAACCTATGAGAAGAGGTGTGGAAGTGTTTATGCAGAGAAGAACTTGAAAGAGTGTAAAAACGCGCAGCTTAGGGTTTAAAAATACCCCAATGGGCTCGGGTTCCGCTAAGGGGAACTTAAGCCCATCTGCGTTAATACCGCTCAGCGGTAAATGCCGCTCAGCGGCACTTTCGTGATGTGCCCTTCTCCTTCTTTTCTTGACCTACGTGCCTTCCTAGCATACCCCTCATAGGTTCCCTGCAATTCAATGTTAAAAATGCTTATGCAAACCCTAACTAAAATAGACAAACAGAAAACAACCAATCAACTGGGTTGCCTCCCAGGTAGCGCTTGTTTAACGTCACGAGCCTGACCCAAAATCCACCAACACCCATCAGTAGGTGTTTCAAACTTACCAGCACCCATCAGTAGGTGCAAAATCTTCTCACCAACACCCATCAGTAGGTGTTACAAACTTAGTATCCTTCAGTAGATACTTAACCACCTAGCATCCTTCAGTAGATACTTAACCACCTAGCATCCTTCAGTAGATGCTATCTCCAACAAAATAGTTACAAAAATAAAGTCCACAAATTAAAAATTACAAAACCAAAATAAAATCAAAAGTTCTTAAATCACTGGGTTGCCTCCCAGCAAGCGCTCTTTTAACGTCATTAGCTTGACCCAACCTCAAGTTCCTTCTTCTTTTTCTTCTTTCTACTGAACTTCTTCAGAAATTTGATCAAACCAGGAACCTGTTGCAATGTCTCAACCATAGGAACTTTAATCTCCAATTTCTTGAAGATTTCCATAAAGCCCTTAAATTTCTTTTCCTTCCTATGATTCTTCTTTAGATGAGGATGTGATTTTTCATGTGATTTCTTCTTCTTTCCTCTCATCTTCTTTTTCTTCCTTTTTCTCTCCCTAAATTTTCTCTTTTTCTCTTCTTTTATTTTTTTCTTCCTTTCTCTTTTTCTCCTCAACTTCTTTATCTTCACACAAATTTTCTTTCTCTCTTCTCTCTCAACCACTTCTTTCTCTTTTCTCTCTATCTTTTCTGCATCTCCCTCTATTTTTTTCTCATCAAGAATCTTGTCACTTTCAGTGACATTGGTTTGCCCTTCCTCCTTAAGGTTAACTTCAGTATTAACCTCATCATCCAATCTCTGACTAATGTAACGAAAGTGCATCTCCATCCTTTTACATGATTCTTCAATGCTTTTCTGAGTAGAGTCGGAACTTTTCAAAAATCGTTGAAGGGTGTCCTCCAAACTTTCTGATAGAGAGGATTTTTGCTGCCATTGTTGTTGTGGTTGGTTCTCAAATTGTCCAGTAGCTTGCCAAAATTGGCTTTGATCCATGCTTGAGTGAGGTTCCCACCATTGGTTGAGATTACTTTGGTAGAATTGAGTGCCCCTATAGTTAAACTCTTGACCAAATTGCATTCTGCAGACATTAGGCACAAAACCCTAAAAACAATTGTTAGCACAAAAAGATAGAGAAAAAACTAAAGATTTAAAAGATATAAGAAGATAAAAGATTTAGAAGATAGAATCAAATAAAATAAAATAAAACCTAATCTAAAAAAAAATAAAATCTAATCTAAAAGATAAAATAAAATAAAATCTAACCTAACCTAAAAGATAGAATAAGAATAAAATAAAATCTAACCTAAAAAGATAAAAAAAAAATAAAATCTAATAAAATAAAATAAAATCTAATCTAAAAAAAATAAGATAAAATCAAATAAAAACCGAAAAATAAAAAACAGAAAATAAAAACAGAAAACAGAAAAACAGAAAACAGAAAAAATAAAATAAAAATTCGAAAATAAAATAAAATCTAATCTAAAAAGATAAAAATAAAATCTAACCTAAAAGATAAAAATCAAATCTAAAAAAAAAAAAAAAAAAAATATCTAAGAAAAACAGAAAAAATAAAAACAGAAATTCAAAATTAAAGTCAAAGGTAATCAATAATCACACAAATTAACCAGTTAAACCACGAGTCCCCGGCAACGGCGCCAAAAACTTGATGGACAAATTTGTAAGCACCAAAATATGATGTCACAAACTTGTTTCACAATCGGCAAGTATGACCGAATCGTTCAAGTAATAAAACTTGGTAAGACCAAGTATCGTTCTTCCCAAAGGACTCACGGCCTAGTTTAGTTATGTGGTTTCTTGATTAACTAAGACTTACGAACGAAATATTTGGGTTTAAAATGCAAGACAGAAAATAAACATGTATGCATGAATTGATCAATGGCAAAGATAAAAGATAAACACTTTCAATGGAATATATGAATGAATATGTTGTTGGGGGTCAATTTCATCTCATCCACTCTCATATATTTTAGGAATTCAACATTCAAATCATCATTGTTAATGCCACTCACTAATGTACCATTCTAGATGGCTTCTCCCTAATCAAATAGTTCATACAATTCCTAGCATTCCTAATGA
Organism: Vigna umbellata; assembly: GCF_029865625.1. Taxonomy (NCBI): domain Eukaryota; kingdom Viridiplantae; phylum Streptophyta; class Magnoliopsida; order Fabales; family Fabaceae; genus Vigna; species Vigna umbellata. Next base: position 30,336,647 of record NC_142170.1, on the reverse strand, counting down.
TTAGTTCATTACCGCAGGAGCTTAAGGCAACCAATATAATATTGTCAGTAAAATATTGGGAGAAATTCCCCGGATCTAGATTTCCCCGTACGTGTCCGTATCAACAAAACCAATAATCATGCATTAGAATGAGTTAACAATGCAAGCATTGAGCAAAGAGGAAAAACCCTAACTAATGATGAAAAGAAAGCATATGTCTTAATTCAAAGATGTATTCAACAAATCCATATATGAGAGCTTCAAGAGATTACATTGATTCCCCAACAAACATACAAGGTTTAGTTCACCATATTCATGGTGAACCTAGATGAATAACAATGAAAGTATGAAAGAATAAACCCAATAAAGTGGAAGAGGTAGCCTGAGCATCCAAGATCCTCCTTCAAAGGGGTGAAAGAGAGAGTGTTTGCCTCGTTTCTGCCAAAGATACTAATTCTAGGACGTGTAAGTCCTTATATACTAGTTTAGAATTACAAAAGATTACAAAAGCCCAAGCCCAAAAAGTGCCGCTCAGCGCCATTTACCGCTCAGCGGTGGTTACGCGTCTTCTTTCTTCCCCTCAGCGGCCATTTGCCCCTCAGCGGTTCCAACGCCACCTCTTGAGTGCCGCTCAGCGGTAGTTTGCCGCTGAGCGGTGCCTTCGACTTCTCTTTTTGCACTCTTTCTTGTCTTTTCTAATGTCCTCTCTCTCATTCTTCACTTCTTTCACCAAATTCACCTCAAAACCTGCACAAAAACACTCAAATCAAGCATAAACCTGTCCAGCTCTCTTATTTCTTAAAATATAAACAAAATGCATGATTTCAAGCTAGTTTCTAAGTCTAAAGGTTGCTTTTAGTATCACTTTTAAGCATGAAAATAACAGTTTTTCAACTGTTATCAGGCTCAAGAACAAAACTGCCTTTATCACTTCCAAACATGCATATCAATCAAGAATTTTCAACAAGAGTCAAGCCAAGGCATATGTGCAAGCAATCAAGAGACATATCACACACAAGAAAGAGCATAAAGTGGCTCAAATTCTCACACAGGGCATTTGTGTCACAATCAATTCAACTCTCAAACATCATGATCATCTTCCAAGCAAAGAAAAGCAAGGAATTCAACATCTTAGAGTATCAATGAAGTGAAGGAAAATTGACAACCTAACCACAATCCAAAATTCAAGAGAAACATGTAAAACTGTATACAAGACACGACAAAAATAACCTAGAAAAGAAAAAATTTAACCAAGAAAACAAAAACTAACAAAGAAAAATAAAAATCTCCCCCAATAGACCACACTTAAACTACACAGTGTCCTCAATGTGTCATAAGCATAAGATTAGAAATCATAACAGTCAACAGATCATGGACAAGTGCAATAAAAGTAGGGAAAGGGGAAGAAGAGAGAAAGAAAACTCCCCTGATCATGGTGGCAGTTGCCAATTTTGGACTTGCAGGGAGATGTCTTCCACCACAGGATCCAGCAAGGAAGTTTTGAGGAAGAATTGCTTCATCCTCCAGATTTGATCTAGCAGGGAGATATCATCCACAGCTGGATCTAAGAAGCAAAGATTGTTGGTGAGCAGGTTCAGCAGGTGCCTATTTATCTTGAAGCTTTTGTCAGTGTTAGCACCTTTATTTTCCACTGTGGGTGTTTGTTGATCAAATTCATTTGTACCTCCTGCAATAGGGTTAGTGCAATGTGGCTCTACAGAAATTTCATGCAGGGGTATAACACCCAATCCCAATTTATCAGACTAAACCTCAGATACATCCTCAGAACATGAATCAATTTCAAAATCACAAGCAATATCAACTACAGACTCAGATTCATGTTCAATGCATGGAGAATAAACATTCGGATGCGACAGCAAAAATCGGTTCTCATCATGCATAAAGGGAAAATTAAAATCAGACTCAACAACAATATAATCATCAGCATACCTCTCAACAACATAATCATCAATATAGTCATCACTGACATAATCATACTGAGGTATGCTTACCTCCACTTCCCTGAAGATTGGAAGAGTGGTGGAAGCTGATGATGGTCTACCTTTCTCAAAAATGTTGCTCATATATGCCTGGTCCACAAAATCTTTCTCGGTCTCCTCAGGTGCAAGAGTGGGACCATCTGAAGGTGGGAAAGTATGTGGTGCAGTAGTAAGCTCATGACTCTTCTCCCCATCTTCTATGTTGATGCCACTATCATCATCATCTGGAATCTGAACAGTCTGAAATGGTAACTCTGAATCTTGAGACTGTTCCTCAGTGAGTTGAGTGGCCATCTGCCCTATCTGATCAGTCATACTCTGAATGGCAGCTCCTATTTCTTGCTGGAACTGCATGTTCTCTTGCTGAAACTGAAGGTTCTGCATGGTCATCTGCTCCAACAACTCCTGCAATGTAGGCTCAGAAATAGAAGGCTGAGGAGCTGTTTCGGCAGAAGCATCATATTACTGACTCTGATATTGCTGGACTGGTGGAGGCATGAAAGTACTCTGGAATGGTGGTTCTTGATATTGATGCTGTGGAGCATTATACCATCCCAAGGTAGGGTCATTCCATCCAAGACCGTTGCTGTAACATATTGCACAAGGGAAAATTTGCTCAGAAACTGATGCTCAAGATATCCCCAATCGGTAACGGATCTCAGAGGAAGAGAGTCTTTCCAATCCTTAGCTGCTCCTTGTAATGAATGCGGAAATGCGCTCAAGAAAATGTAATCAAGAGGGACATCTGGAGGCTTCATTGAAGAGCACATGATGTGGAGCTCCTCCAAATGTCTGTGTGGGCATTCTCTTGCAAAACCATGAAACTTAGGCAGCAAATGTATCAGTCCAGAGGTGAGATCGCAATGTAAATCATCCTCCTTAAGTGAAACCGGCTCACAAAGAGCACTCTCAGAAATTAGAGGAGGAGTCATATTGTTCTCAACATAGAAATCAGCAGAATATGAATTACAATCAGAGTAACATGCAGAAGGAGAATCATAATCAGAGGCCCTAGCAAAACAAGCAGTATTCACGAAATCAAAATAGGTAGACATGGAAAAAGAAGAATACTAAAAATCACGAAACAAATAAAACACAACACATTTATACATGCAACACGCACACACAAAACAGAACATCACATCACATCACATCACAACACAAGACAAAACACAACACACGCAAACAACAAAAAAACCTAAGACCGAACCGTTGGTCCCCGGCAGCGGCGCCATTTTGATAAGAGGGTCGCACCTCCCAACAAAAGTTGTGCATAAAAGAATGCAGTATAGACTAGGAAGTGACTCCTAGGTCGTCTCTCAAGGACCAAATTTGGTTCAAGTCTCAGGTCAAACACGTAGGGGGGGGTTGTGTGATTTTTTTGGTTGCGGTAAAATTAAATTAAACTGGAAATTAAATAAAACACGACCGAATATAATTGAAAGCATTAAAGTGCATGAAAACATTTAAAGAAAATAATACAATAGATAAATATTCAAACACAATTCAAATTATAAAAATGCAACACTTAAGCTAAAACATTAAATGCAACGAGAATAAAGACACCAATTTAAAATTAAATACACTGCTCCAATTTAAATCAGCTTTTGCTTTTCCTAAATGAAAGAAAATAAAATAAAAAGACTTCCTAAGGAGTAGCACCACTACTGCTTACAACGGGCTGCCTCCATTTGCAAGCAAGCAAGTCGTGACACACCACACTCCTCAACGTGCTTCTAATTAAAAGAAAGAAAAATAAATGTGATTCTAAGCAAAATGAAAGCCACACTTCATTCAATGCAATCAGTGTTTTAAAAGTAATATCACCATGTGCATAAGCAAAATAACATAACCGGAGTATCATGAATCAGAGCTTCTAAGAAACTTAAACAATTTGTGCTTCTTCCTTTCTCTCCGTGCAACACCTTTCCGTGATTTGCTTCTCACTTCCGAACATGGCAACTGTTGTGACCGAGAGCTTCAGACCGAGACATGGTGGCTGCTCCAACACGTCCCGCTCACTCTCCTCTGTAGCTAAGAAAATGAATGAAAAGAATAACTCTCTCGTCTCAGCTGCTACGTGCTCCTATTCAACAAGCATCCTCTCTCTCCGTCCAAAATGGAAAAATGAAAATCCCCATGTCTCGTGGCTCCAGCCATCCTCACTGCATCCATTTCTCCAAAGCTGATTCCCGTGTGCAAGGTGGCAACTCTCTTCTGCCCTGGCCGAGACACACACTCTACCTCTAGCCGTAGCCCTCCATAGCAAAAAATATGTCCGTACGTGGTTGCGGCTGGAGCATTCCAAATTAAAAGATGATGGCCCCCCCTCCGTGCAGCTCTCTCCTTTTTCTGGACCCTGCTTCTCATGTGGGCCGCGTGCTGAACGCTTTTTGCCACTTCCAAACTGTTGGGCCTGCTGTGTGCTGCTGGAAAATGCTGGACCTAATGAACCTGTCCCCTGCTTTTGCCTCGCTTCCAATCTCCGTGTGCACCTCCCTCCAAAGCCATCTTCATTCACGCTGCAGGTGGTTGCTTCAACAAGGTGCTGGACCGTTTCCTCCAAAGCTCTTCTCCATGTGCCGTGAAGTGTGTGTTCCAAATTCTTCTACGTGAAATGAGTGGCCATAAACTAATAAATAAATTAGCATAACACCTCTCCCAACCAAACCGTGAATGGAACGTGGTCCCCTCCATCATTCCAATTGATTCACTTCTTAAAAGAATCCAAGCAATGACCGTGACATTTATTTGGAAAATGTGGCAGCACACTTGTTATCTTCCAGCTATAAAACCGTGAGCTTCATTTCAATGTGGTCCTCTCCATTTTGCTTCTTAAAATTCAAGAATTAAAGGACTTGCTTAAGAGTGTTGGGAGGTCTTAGTATCATCCAATGATCAATTCCAGCCACCACAATTACTAAACAGCAAGCAAACAATGCAACAGATTAGAAATCACTCAAACAGTAGTAATCACTGGACTGACATATGAGAGTAAAATAAATACTGGGAACAGCACAGAATGAATTTGAACAAAGTAAAAACTATATGTTAAAATAGACATCCAGACGAAACGATGAAAAAAATTGCATGGAAAACGGATAAGATTTGAACTCAAACGAAGACACACAAGTTGGCACAACATTCACGCGGCAGCCAGCGAAAATAAAAATGACTAAGATGCATTGGCTCAATTTCCATTTCTCATTTAGCTTTCTAATGTCCCAAAAAGTTATCCAAAATTTTCCCGTAATTAATAATGCAAAATAATAAGCTCAGATAATTCAAATTAGTTAAAATAAGAATTTCCGATCAAATTAAGCACAATTAGGAAAAACAGGAAAATACCGGACGTTTAAGCATAATTCCCCGACTAATTCTAGCACATTAAACTAAGTGAAGTGAGGAAAATATTGGTTCATCATGGAGGAAGTGGAGGAAGTGGAAGAAGTCGAGGAAAATGATGAAGAGGAAATGGTCGTACTGGACGAAGTATAGGGAGTGGAGGAAGTGAACGATGTCGATGAAGTGGACGAAATTGACGTAGTTTAGGAAGACAAGGAAGTGGAGGAAGTCGACGAAGTGGAGGAAGTGGACAAAGTTCACGAAGTGGACGAAGTAGACAAAGTAGAGGAAGTTCACAAAGTGGAGGAGATGGAGAAAGTGGAAGTGGAGGAAGTGGAGGAAGTGGACGAAGTAGAGGAAGTGGACGAAGTGGATGACGTGGAGGAAGTGGACGAAGTTGAGGAACTGGATGAAGTGGAGGAAGTGGAGGAAGTTCACGAAATCGACGAAGTATAGGAAGTGGAGGAAGTGAACGAAGTGGACGAAGTTGAGGAAGATGAGGAAGTAGAGGCAATGGAGGAAGTTGAGGACGTGGACAAAGTTGACGATGTGGAGGAAGTGGAGGAAGGGACGAAGTGGAGGAGATGGAGGAAGTGGACGAAGTGGAGGAAGTGGACGAAGTGGACAAAGTGGAGGAAGTGGACGAAGCGGACGAAGTTGACGAAGTAGGCGAAGTGAACGAAGTGGAGAAAATGGACGAAGTGGACGAAGTGCACGAAGTGGAGTAAGTGGACGAAGCTGACAAAGTGGAGGAAGTGGAGGAAGTGGAGGAAATGGAGGTAGTGGAGGAAGTGGTCGAAGTGGACGAAGTGGAGGAAGTGGACGAAGTGGACAAAGTTGAGCAAGTGAAGGAAGTGGAGGAAGGGGAGGAAGTGGAGGAAGTGGAGGAAGTGGAGGAAGAGGAGGAAGTTGACGAAGTGGACGAAGTCGACGAAGTGGACGAAGTTGATGAAGTTGAGGAAGTGAAGGAAGTGGCGGCAGTGGAGGAAGTGGAGAAAGTGGACAAAATTGAAGAAGTGGAGCAAGTGGACGAAGTGGAGGATGTGGAGGAAGTGGACGAAGTGGAGGAAGTAGAGGAAGTGGAGGAAGTGGAGGAAAGTGGACGAAGTTGACCAAGTGGAGGAGGTGGAGGAAGTGGAAGAAGTGGAGGAAGTGGACGAAGTTGACGAAGTCTACCAAGTCCAGGAAGTAGAGGAAGTTGAAGAAGTGAACGAAGTTGACGAAGTTGAGGAAGTGGAGGAAGTGGACGAAGTGGAGAAAGTGGACGAAATCCACGAAGTGGAGGAAGTGGAGGAAGTGGAGGATGTGGAGGAAGTGGACGAAGTGGAGGAAGTGGACGAGGTGGATGGAGTAGACGAAATGGACGAAGTGGACGAAGTCTACGGAGTGGAGCAAGTGGAGGAAAATGATGAAGAGGAAATGGTAGAAGTGGATGAAGTGGACGAAGTATAGGAAGTGGAGGATGTTGACGTGGTTGAGGAAGTGGAGGCAGTGGAGGAAGTCGACGAAGTGGAGGAAGCGGACAAGGTTGACGAAGTGGACAAAGTGGAGGAAGTTGACTAAGTGGATGAAGTGGAAGTGGACGAAGTGGAAGTGGAGGAAGTGGAGGAAGTGAACGAAGTGGACGAAGTGGACGAAATGGACGAAGTGGGTGAAGTTAACGAAGTGGAGGAAGTGGAGGAAGTGGAGGAAGTGGACGAAGTGGAGGAAGTGGGAGAAGTTGACGAAGTGGAGGAAGTAGAGGAAGTGGAGGAAGTGGAGGAAGTGGACGAAGTGGAGGAGGTGGACGACGTGGTCGAAGTGGACGAAGTGAACGAAGTGTAGGAAGTGGATGAAGTGGACAAAGTTGACGAAGTGGAGGAGGTGCACGAAGTGGAGGAAGTGGATGAAGTGGATGAAGTGGAAAAAGTTGAGCAAGTGGAGGAAGTGGAGGAAGAGGAGGAAGTAGACGAAGTGGACGAAGTGGACGAAGTTGAGGATATGGAGGAAGTGAAGGAATGGAGGAAGAGGAGGAAGTTGACGAAGTTGAGGAAATGAAGGAAGTGGCGACAGTGGAGGAAGTGAACGTAATGGTCAAAGTGGACGAAATTAACAAAGTGGAGCAAGTGGAGGAAGTGGAGGATGTGGAGGAAGTGGAGGAAGTGGGAGGAAATGGACGAAATGGACGAAGTGGAGGAAGTGGAGGGAGTGGAGGAAGTGGAGGAAGTGGACGAAGTGGACGAAGTGGACGAAGTGACCGAAGTGGTCGCAGTGTACGAAGTGGAGGAAGTGGACAAAGTGGAGGAAGTGGACAAAGTGGAGGAAGTGGACGAAGCGGACGAAGTGGACGAAGTTCACGAAGTGGAGGAAGTGGACGAAGTGGAGGAAGTGGAGGAAATGGAAGAAGTGGAGGAAGTGGAGGAAGTGGTCGAAGTGGATGAAGTGGAGGATGTGGGTGAAGTGGACGAAGTTGAGCACGTGGTGGAAGTGGACAAAGTGGAGGAAGTGGACGAAGTAGACAAACTTGAGCAAGTGGAGAAAGTGGAGGAAGTGAAGGAAGTGGAGGAAGTGGAGGAAGTTGACGAAGTTGACGAAATGTAGGAAGTGGACGAAGTTGACGAAGTAAAGGAAGTGGAGGTAGCTGAGGAAGTGGAGGAAGTGGATGAATTGGACGAAGTTGATGAAGTTGAGGAAGTCGAGGAAGTGGACGAGGTTGACGAAGTCTACGAAGAGGAGGAAGTGGAGGAAGTGGAGGATGTTGACGAAGTTGAGGAATTGGAGGAAATGGACGAAGTGGAGGAAGTGGAGGAAGTTGACGAAGTGGAGGAAGTGGAGGAAGTGGACGAAGTGAAGGAAGTGGACGAAGTGGCAGAAGTGGAGGAAGTGCACGGAATGTGCGAAGTGAAAGAAGTGGAGGAAGTGGACGAAGTGGACGAATTGGTCGAAGTGTACGAAGTGGACGAAATGGACGAAGTGGAGGAAGTGGGGGAAGTGGACGAAGTTAAGAAAGTGGGGGAAGTGAACGAAATGAAGGAAGTGGACAAAGTTGAGGAAGTAGAGGAAGTGGACGAAGTGGACAAAGTGGAGGAAGTGGACGAAGCGGAGGAAGTTGTCGAAGAGGAGGAAGTGGAGGAAGTGGACGAAGTAGACGAAGTGGACGAAGTTGAGGAAGTTGAGGAAGTGAAGGAAGTAGAGGTAGTGGAGGAAGTGGAGGAAGTGGACGAAGTTGATGAAGTTGAGGAACTCGAGGAAGTGGAGGAAGTAGACGAAGTTGACGAAGTCTAAGAAGTGGAGTTAGTGGAGGAAGTGGAGGAAGTGGATGAAGTTGAGGAATTGGATGTAATGGATTAAGTGGAGGATGTGCAGTAAGTGGAGGAAGTGGAGGAAGTGGACGAAATGGACGACGTGGACGAAGTTGACGAAGTGGAGGAACTGGAGGAAGTGGACGAAGTGGACGAAGTGGAGGAAATGGAGGAAGTGGACGAAGTGAACGAACTGGTCGAAGTGTACGAAGCGAACGAAGTGGAGGAAGTGGGTGAAGTGGACTGATGAGAGGGTCGCACATCCCACAAAAGTTGTGCATAAAAGAATGCAGTATAGTACTAGGAAGTGACTCCTAGGTCGTCTCTCAAGGACCAAATGTGGTTCAGTCTCAGATCAAACCACATAGTGGGGGGGTTTTGAAAATGTTTTGTGAATGCAATTGAACTAAAAAAAATGAAAATTAAACACAACCGAATATAAATAAGAGCATTAAAATGAAACTACAACAGATAAATATCCAAACACAATTCAAGCTGTAAAAATGCAACGATTACACTAAAACGTTAAATGCACAATATTGTCATCTATCCTACACATTCACCATCAAAAGAAGAAAAGCATTTAAACATACAATATAAAATATTCCAAGACAAAAGAAATAAAAGAAAATAAAACTTTTCTACCATTAACCATGACCCACACATCTACCAAGAGAAATTGGAATCTGTAAATGCTTCTGAAAATCACTCCTTGGCCATGACACTTCATGAGTTCCCTTTTAGAAAATTAAAACAAGTGAATTCTTCCCTTGATGGCTCTCAGCCGTGACACTTTGGTGTGCATGCAAAGAGAATTAAAATAAGTTAAATGCTTCTCCTTGTTTGCCTTTGACCGTGAGAATTTCATGAGGTGCATCCAAAGGAAATTAAAATAATGGTAACTCTTCTTCTTGGTTTCTCTTGCCGTAACAATTCCATGAATTGGAACCAAAGCCACTTAATTAATTGAAATGCTTCTTCCTTCCACCTTCACTTCCAACATCTAATATATTTTAATTACCACATGGTACACCCATTTCCCAAAAGCAATTGAATTGATACCTTTTCTCCATTCTTCACCGTTCATTGCAATCCCATCCAGACCGTGATTTCACTGCACACCGAGACACATTGCGCGTGTAGCTACTCTTCTTCCAGCTCCACTTTTTGTGCACAATACATTCTAGAAAAATTGAAATGCCCTTCTCCCTAACGCTGCTGCACTCCACTGGACGGTGCTTTTCTCCTTCCAGCCAACCGTGAATCACCACTTCCATTTAATGTACATCTTCTCTCCAGCTCAACGTGTACTGCTTCCAACTTAGACGGTGCAGCTGTGTGCTCCCTGCTTCCAACCATCACCGTTCCATTTCTCTCTCTCCGTTCCAATCTCCCATTCCAAGCAACGTGCACACAAGCTTTTACTTAGGTGGCGGCTGGACCACACACCTCTAGCACCTACTTTTCTCCAATTGAAATGAACATAGACCGTGCACACCAACGCTTTCTTGCTTCCAGCCGTGAAGATGAATTCTCCCCTCTTCCACGCTTCAATAAGCACACTTGTGCCTTCCTTCCACCATGAATCAGCGCCTCCTTTCTTTCTATCAATCCACGCCCATGTGCATAAAGGTAAGCGTAATCAAAATGAAATAAATAACCAATGCCAAACAATATCACCGTGACAGCTTGGAATCAAGAAGACAAAATAGTGCTCAATCCATTTCTAGAGAAGACCGCCTGAATACACTCCCAGTATTTTCATTTCTTTCAAAACGTTCAAAACCAAAGCCCCTAAAAAAACGACAGACCGAGAGTGAGTCCCCCCCAAATGTGTGGCGGCTGGGCTCTTTTTCTAAGGGTCGTGTGTCCTCTTTTTTTAGGGTAGGGTCCACACAATAAAACCCTAGGGTGCCAAGTCACTAACTTCTAATTTTGGGTCTAATCTAATTTACCAAAAATTGACCCAAAATATAAGAGTTGATACAGAAATTCTAAACTACTGAATTACAATTTAATTAATTCTAAAATGTCTGTGTGGAGAGTCTTGAATTTATTTGGTATTCTTCCTGATGTCCCAAAATGTATTTCCGAAATTTTCCTGCACTTCAAAAATGCACTTAATCAGCTCAGAAAACCCAAATTAGCACAATTACAAATTTCCGACCAAATTAAGCAGAATTCGGAAAACGGGGAAATAACAAACAATTAAACACAATTCCCTGGTTTATTTAAGTGCAATAAACTAAATTTAATTCACGAAATAACGACTCATCATGGACGAAGTTGAGAAAGTGGGGGAAGTGGACAAAGTTGAGTAAGTGGAGGAAGTGGAGGAAGTGGACAAAGTGGAGGAAGTGGACAAAGTAGACAAAGTGGAGGAAGTGGAGGAAGTGGACAAAGTGGAGGAAGTGGAGGAACTAGACAAAGTGGACGAAGTTGAGGGGAAGTGGACGAAGTGAAGGAAGTGGAGGAAGTGGACGAAGTTGACAAAGTTGAGGAAATGAAGGAAGTGGAGGGAGTGTAGGAAGTGGACGAAGTGGAGGATGTAGAGGAAGTGTATGAAGTGGACGAAGTGGACGAAATGGACGAAGTGGACGAAGTTGACAAAGTCTACGAAGTGGAGGAGGTGGAGGAAGTGAAGGAAAATGACGAAGTGGAGGAAGTGGTCGAAGTGGACGAAGTATAGGAAGTGGAGGAAGTGAACGAAGTCGTCGAAATTGACGTAGTTGAGGAAGTGAAGGAAATGGAGGCAGTGGAGGAAGTCGACGAAGTGGAGGAAGTGGACAAAGTTGACGAAGTGGAGGAAGTTGACGAAGTGGAGGAGGTGGAGGAGGTGGAGGAAGTGGAAGTGGAGGAAGTGGACGAAGTTGACGAAGTAGACGAAGTGGAGGAAGTGGACAAAGTGTAGGAAGTGGACGAAGTATAGGTAGTGGAGGAAGTGGACAAAGTCTAGGAAGATGAGGAAGTGAAGGAAGTGGAGGCAGTGTAGGAAATGGACGATGTGGAGGAAGTGGACGAAGTTGACGAAGTGAAGGAAGTAGAGGCATGGGAGGAAGTGGAGGAAGTGGATGAAGATGATGAAATTGAGGAACTCGAGGAAGTGGACGAGGTTGACGAAGTCTACGAAGTGGAGGAAGTGGAGGAAGTGGACGATGTTGACGAAGTTGAGGAATTTGAGGAAATGGACGAAGTGGAGGAAGTGGAGGAAGTTGACAAAGTGGAGGAAGTGGAGGAAGTGGAGAAAGTGGACGAAGTGGAGGAAGTGGACGAAGTGGAGGAAGTGGAGGAAGTTGACGAAGTGGCAGAAGTGGAGGAAGTGGACGGAATGGGGGAAGTGGAGGAAGTGAATGAAGTGGACGAATTGGTCGAAGTGTACGAAGTGGACGAAATGGACGAAGTGGAGGAAGTGGGTGAAGTGGACGAAGTTGAGAAAGTGGAGGAAGTGAACGAAATGGAGGAAGTGGACAAAGTTGAGGAAGTGGAGGAAGTGGACAAAGTGGAGGAAGTTGAGGAAGAGGAGGAAGTGGAGGAAGTGGACGAAGTAGACGAAGTGGACAAAGTTGAGGAAGTTGAGTAAGTGAAGGAAGTAGAGGCAGTGGAGGAAGTGGAGTGATAACAGTTGAAAAACTGTTATTTTCATGCTTAAAATTGAGACTAAAAGCAACCTTTAACACTTAGAAACTAGCTTGAAATCATGCTTTGGGTCATACTTTTAGAAATAAGAGAGCTGGACAGGTTTATGCTTGTTTTCAGTGTTTTATGCAGGTTTTAAGGTGAATTTGGTGAAAGAAGTGAAGAAGGATAGAGATGAAATCAGAAAAGAACTCAAAAAGTGCAAAAGGAGAAGTAGCAAGTACCGCTCAACGGCAGTTTACCGCTGAGCGGCACTCAGGAACTCACGTTGGATCCGCTAAGGGGTGAAAATGCCGTTGAGGGGGAAGAATCAACTCACGCACTTACCGCTGAGCGGCACTATTTTGGGCTTGGGCCTAATTTTCTGTATATTTTAGAATAGTATATAAGCTTTAGGACGTCCTAGGGTTTGTATCTTTGGCCGAGACGAAGCAAACACTCTCTTTTCCACCCCTTGAAGGAAGATCTTGGATGCTCAGGCTACCTCCTCATCTTTCTAGGGTTCTATCTTTCTTTATTCATTATTGTTCATCTAGTTTCACCATGAATATGGTGAACTAAACCTTGTATTGTTGTTGGGGAATCCATGTAGTCTTGTGAAACTCTCATATATGGAATTTGTGTTAACATCTTATTTTAACATACATGCTTTCTTTCATCATTAGTTAGGGTTTTTCATTTTTGCTTAAACCTTGCTTTGTTTAACTCATTCATTGCCAAGATTATTGATTTTGTCGATATGGGAACATACGGGGAACTAGTGGAAGTGGATGAAGTGGACAAAGTGGAGGAAGTATACGAAGTGGAGGAAGTGGAGCAAGTAGAGGAGGTGGAGGAAGTGGAGGAAGTGGAGCAAGTGGAGGAAGTGGACGAAGTTGACGAAGTTGAGGAATTGGAGGAAGTGGACGAAGTGGAGGAAGTTGACGAAGTACACGAAGTGGACGAAGTTGAGGAAGTTGAGGAAGTAAAGGAAGTAGAGGCAGTGGAGGAAGTGGACGAAGTTGATGAAGTTGAGGAACTAGAGGAAGTGGACGAAGTTGACGAAGTGGAGGAAGTGGACGAAGTTGACGAAGTTGAGGAATTGGAAGAAGTGGAGGAAGTGGAGGAAGTGGAGGAAATGAACGAAGTATAGGAAGTAGAGGAAGTGAACGAAGTCGACGAAGTGGACGAACTTGACGAAGTTGAGGAAGTGAGGGAAGTGGAGGCAGTGGAGGAAGTGGACGAAGTGAAGGAAGTGGACGAAGTGGAGAAAGTTGAGGAAGTGGACGAAGTGGAGGAAATGGACGAAGTGGAGGATGTGGAGGAAGTAGACGAAGTGGTGGAAGTGGAGGAAGTGAACAAAGTGGACGAAGTGGCTGAAGAAGAGGAAATTGACGAAGTGGCGAGAGTGGAGGAAGTGGTTGAAGTTGACGAAGTCTACGAAGTTGACGAAGTGGACGAAGTGGTGGAAGTGGAGGAACTAGAGGAAGTGGAGGAATTGGAGGAAGTGGAGGAACTAGAGGAAGTGGAGGAAGTGGAGGAAGTTGACGAAGTTGAGGAATTGGAGGCAGTGGAGGAAGTGGAGGAAGTGGAGGAAGTGGAGGAAGTGAAAAAAGTAGAGGCAGTGGACGAAGTGGAGCAAATGAACGAAGTTGACGAAGTGGACGAAGTTGACGAAGTACATGACTTGGAGGAAGTGGAGGAAGTGGACGAAGTGGAGGACGTGAACGAAGTGGACGAAGTTGATGAAGTTGAGGAACTAGAGGAAGTGGAGGAAGTTGACGAAGTCTACGAAGTGGAGGAAGTGGACGAAGTTGACGAAGTTGAGGAATTGGAGGAAGTGGACGAAGTGTAGGAAGTGGAGGAAGTTGACGAAGTTGAGGAAGTGGACGGAGTTGACGAAGTGGAGGAAGTCGAGGAAGTGGATGAAGTTGAGAAAGTGGAGAAAGTTGACAAAATCTACGAAGTCGAGGAAGTGGAGGAAGTGGACAAAGTTGAGAAAGTGGAGGAAGTGGAGGAAGTAGACGAAGTGGACGAAGTTGAGGAAGTTTAGGAAGTGAAGGAAGTAGAGGCAGTGGAGGAGGTGGACGAAGTTGAGGAATTGGAAGAAGTGGACGAAGTAAACGAAGTGGACGAAGTTGATGAAGTTGAGGAAGTGAAGGAAGTAGAGGTAGTGGAGGAAGTGGACGAAGTTGATGAAATTGAGGAACTAGAGGAAGTGGACGAAGTGGACGAAGTTGACGAAGTCTACGAAGTGGAGGAAGTGGAGGAAGTGGAGGAAGTGGACTAAGTTGATGAAGTTGAGGAATTGGAGGAAGTGGAGGAAGTTGACGAAGTTGAGGAAGTGAAGGAAGTAGAGGCAGTGGAGGAAGTGGAGGAAGTTAGGAAATGGAGGAAGTGGACGAAGTTGAGGAACTAGAGGAAGTGGATGAAGTGGACGAAGTTGATGAAGTATGGGAAGTGGAGGAAGTGGAGCAAGTAGAGGAAGTGGAGGAAGTGGAGGAAGTGGAGGAAGTGGACGAAATTGAAGAAGTGAAGGAAGTGGAGGAAGTGGAGGAATTGGAGCACGTGGAGGAAGTTGAGGAGGTTGAGGAAATGGAGGAAGTGGACGAAGTGGACGAAGTAGAGGATTTGGAGGAAATGGACAAAGTGGACAAATTGGGCGAAGTTGACGAAGTCTACAAAGTGGAGGAAGTGCATGAAGTGGAGGAAGTTGAAGAAGTTGAGGAATTGGAGGAAGTGGACGAAGTGTAGGAAGTGGACGAAGTGCACGAAGTTGAGGAAGTAAAGGAAGTGAAGGCAGTGGAGGAAGTGGACGAAGTGGAGGAAGTGGATGAAGTGGACGAAGTGGACGAAGTAGAGGAAGTCGAGGAAGTGGACGAAGTTGAGAAAGTGGAGGAAGTCGAGGAAGTGGAGGAAGTAAACGAACTAGCCGAAGTTGAGGAAGTTGAGGATGGGAAGGAAGTAGAGGTAGTGAAGGAAGTTGACGAAGTGGACGAAGTGGAAGAAGTCTATGAAGTTCAGGAAGTAGAGGAAGTAGAGGAAGTGGACGAAGTTGACGAAGTCTACGAAGTGGAGGAAGCGGAGGAAGTGGACGAAGTTGACGAAGTTGAGGAATTGGAGGAAGTGGACGAAGTGGAGGAAGTGCACGAAGTAAACGAAGTGGACGAAGTTGATGAAGTTGAGGAAGTGAAGGAAGTAGAGGCAGTAGAGGAAGTGGACGAAGTTGAGGAAGTCTACGAAGTGGAGGAAATGGACTAAGTTGTCGAAGTTTAGGAATTGAAGGAGGTGGAGGAAGTGAAGGAAGTTGAGGAAGTGAAGGAAGTAGAGGCAGTGGAGGAAGTGAACGAAGTGGAGGAAATGGAGGAAGTGGACGAAGTGTAGGAAGTAGAGGAAGTGAACGAAGTCGACGAAGTGGACGAAGTTGAGGAAGTTGAGGAAGTGAAGGAAGTGGAGGCAGTGGAGGAAGTGGACGAAGAGAAGGAACTAGACGAAGTGGAGAAAGTTGACGAAGTGGACGAAGTGGAGGATGTGGAGGAAGTAGACGAAGTGGAGGAAGTGAAGGAAGTGAACAAAGTGGACGAAGTTGAGGAAGTGGACGAAGTGGCGGAAGTGGACGAAGTGGAAGAAGTAGAGGAAGTGGAGGAAGTGGAGGAAGTGGAGGAAGTAGAGGACGTGGAGGAAGTGGACGAAGTGGCGAAAGTGGTCAAAGTGGACGAATTAGACGAGGTGGACGAAGTTGAGGAAGTCTACAAAGTGGAGGAAGTGGGTGGAGGAAGTGGAGGAAGTGGAGGAGGTAGAGGAAGTGGAGGAATTCGAGGAAGTGGAGGAAATGGACAAAGTGGACAAAGTTGACGAAGCTGAGGAATTGGAGGAAGTGGACGAAGTTGAGGAAGTGAAGTAAGTAGAGGGAGTGGAGGAAGTGGACGAAGTGGAGGAAGTGAACGACGTTGACGAAGTGGACGAAGTATACGACGTGGAGTAAGTGAAGGAAGTGGACGAAGTGGAGGACGTGGACGAAGTGGAAAAATATGATGAAGTTGAGGAACTAGAGTAAGTGGAGGAAGTAGAGGAAGTGGACGAAGTTGACGAAGTCTATGAAGTGGAGGAAGTCGACGAAGTTGACGAAGTTGAGGAATTGGAGGAAGTGGAGGAAGTGGAGGAAGGTGACGAAGTTGAGGAAGTGGACGAAGTTGACGAAGTCTACGAAGTGGAGGAAGTGGAGGAAGTGGAGGAAGTGGACTAAGTTGACGAAGTTGAGGAATTGGAGGAACTGGAGGAAGTTGACGAAGTTGAGGAAGTGAAGGAAGTAGAGGCAGTGGAGGAAGTGGACGAAGTGGACAAAGTTAATGAAGTTGAGGAACTAGAGGAAGTGGAGGAAGTGGACGAACTTGACGAAGTCTACGAAGTGGAGGAAATGGAGGAAGTGGAGGAAGTTGACGAAGTTGAGGAATTGGAGGAAGTGGATGAAGTGGAGGAAGTGGACGAAGTGGATGAAGTTGAGGAAGTTGAGGAAGTGAAGGAAGTAGAGGCGGTGGAAAAAGTGGAGGAAGTGGACGAAGTAGACGAAGTTGATGAAGATGAGGAACTAGAGGAAGTGGAGGAAGTGGACGAAGTTGACGAAGTCTACGAAGTGGAGGAAGTGGAGGAAGTGGAGGAAGTTGATGAAATTGAGCAAGTGGAGGAAGTGGAGGAAGTTGACAAAGTTGAGGAAGTGAAGGTAGTAGAGGCAGTGGAGGAAGTGGAGGAAGTGAGGAAATGGAGGAAGTGGATGAAGTTGACGAAGTGGACGAAGTTGACGAAGTGGATGAAGTGGACGAAGTTGACGAAGTATAGGAAGTGGAGGAAGTGGAGCAAGTAGATGAAGTTGAGGAAGTGGAGCAAGTGGAGAAGTTGACAAAGTTGAGGAAGTGAAGGAAGTGGAGGCAATGGAGGAATTGGAGCAACTGGAGGACGTGGACGAAGTTGACGAAGTGGACGAAGTATAGGAAGTGGAGGAAGTGAAGGAAATGGAGGTAGTAGAGGAAGTGGACGAAGTGGAGGAAGTGCACGAAGTGGAGAAAGTTGACTAAGTGGAGGAAGTGGACGAAGTGGAGGATGTGGAGGAAGTAGAAGAAATGGAGGAAGTGGAGGAAGTGAACGAAGTGGAGGAAGTGAATGAAGTGGAGGAAGTGAATGAAGTGGACGAAGTGGATGAAGTGGCGGAAGTGGACGAAGTTGACAAAGTCTACGAAGTGGACGAAGTGCTGGAAGTGCATGAAGTGGAGGAAGTGGATGATAACTGTTGAAAAACTGTTATTTTTATGCTTAAAAATGATACCAAAAGCAACCTTTAAGACTTAGAAACAAGCTTGAACTCATTTTTAACTTAGTTTTGTGAATAAGAGAGTTGAAGGTGAATTTAATGGTTTTGTGCAAGATTCCCTTGATTTTGTAGGCTAATTGAATGATTTGAAAGAAGAATTGAAGTACCGAATGATTGGAATGCTGAAAAGTCAACCAGAAACCAGAAAAGTCAACCAGTCAACCAGAATGCTGAAAATTCAACCAGAATGCAGAAAAAGTTGCGACCGAGTGTTGCTGAGCGGTAGTTTTCAGGTGCCGAAATCACCGCTGAGGGGCAAAACAGCAGCTGGGGGGAAAAATGGATCATGCGCTAGTACCGCTCAACGGTAAAATACCGTTGAGCGCCATTCTAAATGGGCTTAGACAGGTTTTCTGTTACTTTTATAGGCTTGGGCCTAATTTTCTTTACTTTTTAGAATAGTATATAAGCTTTAGGACGTCCTAGGATTTGTATTTTTTGCAGAGTATGAAGCAAACACACACCTTTCCACCCTTGGAGGAAGATCCTGGATGCTAAGGCTACCTACTCAACTTTCTAGGGTTCTATCTTTCACTCTTTCATTGTATTTCATCTAGTTTCATGATGAATATGGTGAACTAAACTCTTCTTGTTGTTGGGAAATCAATGTAATCTTTTGAAGCTCTCATATATGGAATTTTGTGTTTAAACATCATATTTATGATACATGCTTTCTTTCATCATTAGTTAGGGTTTTTCCTCTTTGCTCAAAGCATGCATTGTTTAACTCATTCGATGTCATGATTATTGGTTTTATTGATATGGACACATACGGTAAAATCTAGATCCGGGGAAACTCTCCCAACAGTAGTATAAACCTAGACATAGGAGTATGATGGTTGGTTGCCTTTAAGCTTCCGTTCACTATAATGCATGATTAATTGCTAGGGAGACAAGAGATTGTAAACTAGTGATTATGATGAGGCTTTCTTCGTCGAGACATCGGGTTTAAGGTAATTTAGAGAGTGGCATTAACATTGATGAAAAGAATGATGAATTCCTAAAATATATGAGAGTGGATAAGATGAAATTGATTGCCCCAACAACATACTCATCCACATATTTCAATGCACGTGTTTTGTTTCTTCTTTCCCATTGATCATCACATGCATACAAGTTTAGTTTTTGTCTTTTGCATTTGAAACTTATAACAATTTGTTCTCAACTCTTGAATAATCAAGAAATCATATAACTAACTAGGCCGTGAGTCCTTTGGGAGAACGATACTTGGTCTTACCGAGTTTATTACTTGATACGATTCGCTCACACTTGCCGAGGGTTAAACAACTTGAAAAACCACTTCGTTATCCAAAGAATTATTCAAGGAAGGAGAAAGAAAAACAGAGGGAAAGATTCATGGAGTTGTTTAAGAAGCTGGAGATTACTATACCATTCTCTGAAGCATTACAACAAATGCCATCATATGCAAATTTTTTGAAGGAACGCCTTATAAATAAAGGCAAGTACATTGAGAAGGAAACTATCAAAGTACAGGGTAACTATAGTGCAATCATACAGAAATTACCTCCTAAGCTTAAAGATGCAGGAAGCTTCACTATTCTGTGCACCATTGGAGACTTGGAAGTTGGAAGAGCATTGATTGATTTGGGAGCTAACATTAATTTAATGTCGCTATCCATGTTTAAAACAATTGAGGGTTTGGAACTCAAACCTATAAGAATGGCTCTTCAATTGAAACATAGGTCTCTTAAATATCCATATGGAGTGGTTGAAGACGTTTTAGTGAAGGTTGACAAGTTTGTATTCCCAATAGATTTTATTGTAATGGAGATGGAAGGGAATGGTGATGTGCCTCTCATTCTTGGGAGACCTTTTATGAAGACTGCTAGAGTTTTAATTGATGTAGAGAATGGTAAGCTTAAAGTGAGAGTTCATGATGAAGAAGTAAACTTTGACGTATTCAAAGCCATGACATATCCAAATGATGATAAAGCATGTTTTCAACTTGACGAACTTGATGAAGTTTGTATGGTGCAAGAAAGGAGGGTGTGTTATGCTTCTCCATTAGAAAAAACTCTTATTGATGCTTGTGAAGATTTAGATGAAGGAGAAGAGAAATTAATTGAAGAAGAAGATGGAACAAAGTCAGTCATCATCAGTAACTCTTTGTTTCAAAAAGAAGAAGAACAATTGATAGAAATTTTGAAAGTTAACAAAGAAGCGATTGGGTGGTCAATCTCAGATCTTAAAGGTATCAGCCCAACTTATTGTATGCATAGGATCTTTATGGAAGATGATTATAGACCGAGTGCTCAACCACAGAGAAGTAGATGAAGTGGAGGAAGTGGAGGAAGTAGAGCAAGTGGAGGAAGTGGAGGAAGTGGAGGAAGTTGACGAAGTCTACGAAGTGGAGGAAGTAGAGGAAGTGGAGCAAGTGGACGAAGTTGACAAAGTTGAGGAATTGGAGGAAGTGGACGAAGTGGAGGATGTGGACAAAGTGGAGGAAGTTGACGAAGTCTACGAAGTGGAGGAAGTGGAGGAAGTCGAGAAAGTGCACGAAGTTGACGAAGTTGAGGAATTGGAGGAAGTGGACGAAGTGGAGGAAGTGGAGGAAGTTGATGAAGTTGAGGAAGTGAAGGAAGTAGAGGTAGTGAGGAAAGTGGAGAAAGTGGAAGAAATGGAGGAAATGGACGAAGTTGACGAACTGGACAAAGTTGAGGAACAAGAGGAAGTGGGTGAAGTGGACGAAGTTGATGAAGTATACGAAGTGGAGGAAGTGGAGGAAGTAGAGGAAGTGGAGGAAGTGGAGGAAGTGGAGGAAGTGGAGGAAGTAGAGGATTTGGAGGAAGTGGACGAAGTTACGAAGTTGAGGAAGTTGAAGAAGTAGAGGAAGTGGACGAAGTGGACGAAGTGGGAGAAGTGGACAAAGTTGACGAAGTCTACGAAATCGAGGAAGTGGAGGAAGTGCACAAAGTTGAAGACGTTGAGGAAATGGAGGAAGTTGACGAAGTTGAGGAAGTAAAGGAAGTGAAGGCAGTAGAGGTAATGGACGAAGTGGAGGAACTGAACGAAGTTGACGAAGTGGACGAAGTTGACGAAGTGGAGGAAGTGGAGGAAGTTGACGAAGTATACAAAGTGGAGGAAGTGGAGGAAGTGGAGGAAGTGAAGGAAGTTGACGAAGTTCAGTAAGCTGAGGAAGTAAAGGAAGTTAAGGAAGTCGAGGCAGTGGAGTAAGTGGGCGAGGTGGAGGAAGTGGACGAAGTTGACGAAGTGGTTGAAGTATAGGAAGTTGAGGAAGTGCGCGAAGTGGAGGAAATGGAGGAAGGGACGAAGTGGAGGACGTGGAGGAAGTGGACGAAGTGGAGGAAGTGGAGGATGTGGACGAAGTTGACAAAGTGGACGAACTAGAGGAAGTGGAGGAAGTTGACGAAGTGGAGGATATGGACGAAGTTGACGAAGTGGACGAAGTGGAGAAAGTGGAGGAAGTGGAGGAAGTGGAGGCAGTGGACGAAGTGGACGAAGTGGAGGATGTGGACGAAATGGACGGAGTGAACGAAGTGAAGGAAGTGAATGAAGTGGACGAAGTGCATGAAGTGGAGGAAGTGGAGGAAGTCGAGGAAGTGGCGGAAGTGGACGAAGTTGACAAAGTGCACGAAGTGGAGGAAGTGGAGGAGCTGGAGGAGCTGGAGGAACTGGAGGAAGTCGACGAAGTGGTGAAAGTCGTCGAAGTGGACGAAGTTGACGAAGTGGACGAAGTGGAGGAAGTGGACGAAGTGGACTAAGTGGATGAAGTGGAGGAAGAGGACAAAGTTGACGAAGTCTAAAAAATGCTAAAAGTGGTGGAAGAGGGTGTTGTAAATGGAGGAAGGGGACGAAGTTGACGAAGTGGACGAAGTTGAGGAACTAGAGGAAGTGGATGAAGTGGACGAAGTTGACGAAGTATACGAAGTAGAGGAAGTGGAGGAAGTGGAGGAAGTGGAGGAAGTCGACGAGGTGGAGGAAGTGGATGAAGTTGACGAAGTGGAGGAAGTGGAAGAAGTGGATGAAGTATATGGAGGAAGTGGACGAAGTTGACGAAGTGGAGGAAGTGGAAGAAGTTGACGAAGTGGAGGAAGTGGAGGAAGTGGAGTCAGTGGAGGAAGTGGAGGAAGTGGACGAAGTTGAGAAAGTTGACGAAGTGGACGAAGGGGACGAATTGGACGAAGTGGAGGATGTGGAGGAAGTAGACGAAGTGGAGGAAGTGGAGGAAGTGAACGAAGTGGACGAAGTGGACGAAGTGGATGAAGTGGAGGAAGTGGACGAAGTGGACGAAGCTGACGAAGTTGACAATGTAAAGGAAATATAGGAAGTGGAGGTAGTGGAGTAAGTGGACGAAGTGAAGGAAGTGGACGAAGTTGACGAAGTTGACGAAGTGGATGAAGTGGACGAAGTTGACGAAGTATACGAAGTAGAGGAAGTGGAGGAAGTGGAGGAAGTCGACGAGGTGGAGGAAGTGGATGAAGTTGACGAAGTGGACGAAGTGGAAGAAGTGGATGAAGTATATGGAGGAAGTGGACGAAGTTGACGAAGTGGAGGAAGTGGAAGAAGTTGACGAAGTGGAGGAAGTGGAGGAAGTGGAGGCAGTGGAGGAAGTGGAGGAAGTGGACGAAGTTGAGAAAGTTGACGAAGTGGACGAGGGGACGAATTGGACGAAGTGGAGGATGTGGAGGAAGTAGACGAAGTGGAGGAAGTGGAGGAAGTGAACGAAGTGGACGAAGTGGACGAAGTGGATGAAGTGGAGGAAGTGGACGAAGCTGACGAAGTTGACAATGTAAAGGAAATTGATGAGTCAATATTTTATTCACTTCACTTAGTTTATTGTACCGAATTTAATCGGGGAATTGTGCTTAATTGTCCGGTATTTTCCCGTTTTTGATAATTGTGTTTAATTTGACCAAAAATTCTTATTTTAATTAATTTGAATTATTTGAGCTAATTATTTGCATTAGAGGCTAAATCTGAGGAGGTGTGGATTTAAATTATGGGAGTGCACCTGGAGATGGGCTTGGTTGGAGAAGCTAAGAAGTGGTGCTTGAAGAAAAAGAGGCTCACGGCCTGCACCCAACAGGAGCACGAGCGTCCAGCAGATGGCACGCACGTCCTGATTTGGCTTCTCGCTGAGGACGTGCGTCCGCACACATCCAGGACGAGCGTCTGCACACATCCAGGACGAGCGTCCGCACAAATCCAGGACGAGCGTCCGCACAAATCCAGGACGAGCGTCCAACAAAGATGAAGCACACGTCCGCACACATCCAGCACGCACGTCCAGCACGTCCAGACACTTCCAGAACGAACGTCCAGCAGAGTGGAAGACAACGCACGTCCAGACACTTCCACAAGGGGGAGCGTCCAGCAGAGGTAGAAAAGAAATAGGGCACAACACTGAATCAGAGGATGATGGGGGGGGCTAAAACGTGAAATGGTGTTCAGCTGCCACCCTTTCTTTTCTGCTTTTCACCTTTGAACATTTGGGGGTGGTCCAGCTGCCAGTGAAGCTCTCATTTTCTTTCTCTTCCAGTATCTCTTGGGTTTGAATTTTAGTTTTGGAAAAAGGGAGAAGTGGGTGCACGGTGATGAAGGAAGGAAGAAAGTAGTGTGCAAAGTTACGTTCTGAAGGAGAAAGTTCCAAAGAGTTTCATTTTACTAGCTTCAAGCCTGCACCTAACTCAATGGGATATTAATTATATTAGTACATTTCTGTTTTGGCCAAAACCGTATTTTCTTATTAATTTATTGCATTTAAGTTCATCACGGTATGTTGATTCTTGCTGCTTTTAATTGCTCCAGCACCTTTGCATTGCTTCTTTAATTCCAGCCACATAGTAATTATGCTGAAATATTGTTTTAAATTAATGGAAGATGCGTGTGATGATTTGTCTGCTGCAGTTCAATTGATTCACGCTCCTTTGGCATTTAATTCCAAGTTACAGTTCACTTGATTCATTAGCGTAAAGGAATGAAATTATTAGCATTGGATGCATTGTTTCTCAAGCAGTGACACGTTGCTTTTTAAAGGAATTATATGTATTTTTCCTTGAATGCGTTTTTCAGATTTGTCTTGCAGCTCGTTGCATTTAAATTAATTCTAGCAATTGAAATTCAACCCCAGCTGTACGGTGTTTTTAAGCTACAATGCACATACTATGTTTTAGTTTAAGCGAAGTAATTTCCTTTTTCTAAGTAGTTCACACATCTTGTTTTAGAAACCGTTCAGTCTTAATGTAGAACCGTTCGGTCATCTGTTGGACAGTTCGGTCCTCATGGTTTGTTTATTTATTTCAGTGTTTTCAATTATGTTTGGTTGTATTTACTTTCCAGTTTTAATGTTGTTAATTTCTAATCGCAAAAACACTTTCAAAACCCCCCTCACTACATGTTTGATCTGAGACTTGAACCAAATTTGGTCCTTGAGAGACGACCTAGGAGTCACTTCCTAGTAACTGTACTGCATTCTTATATGCTCAACTTTTGTGGGAGGTGCGACCCTCTCATCAAAATATAGGAAGTGGAGTAAGTGGACGAAGTGAAGGAAGTGGACGAAGTTGACGAAGTGGATGAAGTGGACAAAGTTGACGAAGTTGAGGAGGTAAAGGAAGTGGAGTAGTGGTGGAAGTGGACGAAGTGGAGGAAGGGACACAGTGGAGGAGATGGAGGAAGTGGACGAAGGGGAGGAAGTGGACGATGTGGAGGAACTGGAGGAAGGTGACGAAGTTGACGAAGTGGAGGAAGTCAAGGAAGTGGAGGAAGTGGACGAAGTGGACAAAGTTGAAGACGTTGAGGAAATGGAGGAAGTTGACGAAGTTGAGGAAGTAAAGGAAGTGAAGGCAGTGGAGGTAGTGGACGAAGTGGAGGAAGTGAACGAAGTTGACAAAGTGGACGAAGTTGACGAAGTGGAGGAAGTGGAGGAAGTTGACGAAGTATACAAAGTGCAGGAAGTGGAGGAAGTGAAGGAAGTTGACGAAGTTCAGTAAGTTCAGGAAGTAACGGAAGTAAAGGAAGTCGAGGCAGTGGAGTAAGTGGGCGAGGTGGAGGAAGTGGACGAAGTTGACGAAGTGGTTGAAGTATAGGAAGTGGAGGAAGTGCACGATGTGGAGGAAATGGAGGAAGGGACGAAGTGGAGGACATGGAGGAAGTGGACGAAGTGGAGGAAGTGGACGAAGTGGAGGAAGTGGACGAAGTTGAAAAAGTGGACGAACTAGAGGAAGTGGAGGAAGTTGACGAAGTGGAGGATGTGGACGAAGTTGACGAAGTGGACGAAGTGGAGAAAGTGGAGGAAGTGGAGGCAGTGGACGAAGTGGAGGATGTGGAGGAAGTAGACAAAGTGAAGGAAGTGGAGGAAGTGAATGAAGTGGACGAAGTGCATGAAGTGGAGGAAGTGGAGGAAGTGGAGGAAGTGGAGGAAGTGGAGGAAGTGGCAGAAGTGGAGGAAGTGGACGAAGTTGACGAAGTGCACGAAGTGGAGGAAGTGGAGGAACTGGGCGAACTAGAGGAAGTGGACGAAGTGTCGGAAGTGGTCGAAGTGGACGAAGTTGACGAAGTGGACGAAGTGGACGAAGTGGAGGAAGTGGACGAAGTGGAGGAAGAGGACAAAGTTGACGAAGTCTACAAAGTGCAAAAAGTGGTGGAAGGGGGTGGAGTAAATGGAGGAAGTGGACG
Organism: Vigna umbellata; assembly: GCF_029865625.1. Classification (NCBI taxonomy): domain Eukaryota; kingdom Viridiplantae; phylum Streptophyta; class Magnoliopsida; order Fabales; family Fabaceae; genus Vigna; species Vigna umbellata. The sequence continues at coordinate 30,311,403 of NC_142170.1, read as the reverse complement.
AAGTTGACGAAGTGGGCGAAGTGGACGAATTTGAGGAACTAGAGGAAGTAGAGGAAGTAGGGGAAGTGCACGAAGTTGACAAAGTTGAGGAATTGGAGGAACTGGACGAAGTGGAGGACGTGGACGAAGTGGAGGACGTGGACGAAGTGGAGGAAGTTGACGAAGTCTACGAAGTGGAGGAAGTGGAGGAAGTCGAGAAAGTGCACGAAGTTGACGAAGTTGAGGAATTGGAGGAAGTGGACGAAGTGGAGGAAATGGAGGAAGTTGATGAAGTTGAGGAAGTGAAGGAAGTAGAGGCAGTGAAGAAAGTGGAGAAAGTGGCAGAAATGGAGGAAATGGACGAAGTTGACGAAGTGGACAAAGTTGAGGAACAAGAGGAAGTTGATGAAGTGGACGAAGTTGATGAAGTATACGAAGTGGAGGAAGTAGAGGAAGTGGAGGAAGTGGAGGAAGTTGAGGAAGTGGAGGAAGTAGAGGATTTGGAGGAAGTGGACGAAGTTACGAAGTTGAGGAAGTTGAAGACGTTGAGGAAGTGGAGGAAGTGGGAGAAGTGGACAAAGTTGACGAAGTCTACGAAATCGAGGAAGTGGAGGAAGTGCACAAAGTTGAAGACGTTGAGGAAATGGAGGAAGTTGACGAAGTTGAGGAAGTAAAGGAAGTGAAGGCAGTAGAGGTAATGGACGAAGTGGAGGAAGTGAACGAAGTTGACGAAGTGGACGAAGTTGACGAAGTGGAGGAAGTGGAGGAAGTTGACGAAGTATACAAAGTGGAGGAAGTGGAGGAAGTGGAGGAAGTGAAGGAAGTTGACGAAGTTCAGTAAGCTGAGGAAGTAAAGGAAGTTAAGGAAGTCGAGGTAGTGGAGTAAGTGGGCGAGGTGGAGGAAGTGGAGAAAGTGGAGGAAGTGGAGGAAGTGGAGGCAGTGGACGAAGTGGATGAAGTGGAGGATGTGGACGGAGTGAAGGAAGTGAATGAAGTGGACGAAGTGCATGAAGTGGAGGAAGTGGACGAAGTCGAGGAAGTGGCGGAAGTGGACGAAGTTGACGAAGTGCACGAAGTGGAGGAAGTGGAGGAGCTAGAGGAACTGGAGGAAGTCGACGAAGTGACGAAAGTGATCGAAGTGGACGAAGTGGACGAAGTGGACGAAGTGGAGGAAGAGGACAAAGTTGACGAAGTCTAAAAAATGCAAAAAGTGGTGGAAGAGGGTGGAGTAAATGGAGGAAGGGGACGAAGTTGACGAAGTGGACGAAGTTGAGGAACTAGAGGAAGTGGATGAAGTGGACGAAGTTGACGAAGTATACGAAGTAGAGGAAATGGAGGAAGTGGAGAAAGTGGAGGAAGTCGACGAGGTGGAGGAAGTGGATGAAGTTGACGAAGTGGACGAAGTAGAAGAAGTGGACGGAGTATATGGAGGAAGTGCACGAAGTTGACGAAGTGGAGGAAGTGGAAGAAGTTGACGAAGTGAAGGAAGTGGAGGAAGTGGAGGCAGTGGAGGAAGTGGAGGAAGTGGACGAAGTTGAGAAAGTTGACGAAGTGGACGAAGGGGACGAAGTGGAGGATGTGGAGGAAGTAGACGAAGTGGAGGAAGTGGAGGAAGTGAACGAAGTGGACGAAGTGGATGAAGTGGAGGAAGTGGAGGAAGTGGACGAAGTTGACGATGTAAAGGAAATATAGGAAGTAGAGGTAGTGGAGTAAGTGGACGAAGTGAAGGAAGTGGACGAAGTGGACGAAGTTGACGAAGTTGACGAAGTGGACGAAGTGGACAAATTTGACGAAGTTGAGGAGGTAAAGGAAGTGGAGTAGTGGTGGAAGTGGACGAAGTGGAAAAAGTTGACGAAGTGGACAAAGTGGAAAAAGTTGACGAAGTGGACGAAGTGGAGGAAGGGACACAGTGGAGGAGATGGAGGAAGTGGACGAAGGGGAGGAAGTGGACGATGTGGAGGAACTGGAGGAATTGGAGGAACTGGAGGAAGGTGACGAAGTTGACGAAGTAGAGGAAGTCAAGGCAGTGGAGGAAGTGGACGAAGTGTATGAAGTGTAGGAAGTGTAGGAAGTGGAGGAAGTGAAGAAAGTGGAGGAAGTGGAGGAAGTGGACAAAGTGGTGGAAGTGAAGGAAGTGGTGGAAGTGTACGAAGTGGTCGAAGTGGACGAAGTTGACGAAGTGGCAAAAGAGGAGTAAATGGGTGAAGTGGATGAAGTTGAGAAAGGGGGGGAAGTGGAGGAAGTGGAGCAAGTAGAGGAAGTGGAGGAAATAGAGGATTTGGAGGAAGTGGACGAAGTTACGAAGTTGAGGAAGTTGAAGAAGTAGAGGAAGTGGACAAAGTTGAAGACGTTGAGGAAATGGAGGAAGTTGACGAAGTTGAGGAAGTAAAGGAAGTGAAGGCAGTGGAGGTAGTGGACGAAGTGGAGGAAGTGAACGAAGTTGACAAAGTGGACGAAGTTGACGAAGTGGAGGAAGTGGAGGAAGTTGACGAAGTATACAAAGTGGAGGAAGTGGAGGAAGTGAAGGAAGTTGACGAAGTTCAGTAAGTTGAGGAAGTAACGGAAGTAAAGGAAGTCGAGGCAGTGGAGTAAGTGGGCGAGGTGGAGGAAGTGGACGAAGTGGTTGAAGTATAGGAAGTGGAGGAAGTGCACGAAGTGGAGGAAATGGAGGAAGGGACGAAGTGGAGGACATGGAGGAAGTGGACGAAGTGGAGGAAGTGGACGAAGTGGAGGTAGTGGACGAAGTTGAAAAAGTGGACGAACTAGAGGAAGTGGAGGAAGTTGACGAAGTGCAGGATGTGGACGAAGTGGAGAAAGTGGAGGAAGTGGAGGCAGTGGAGGCAGTGGACGAAGTGGATGAAGTGGAGGATGTGGAGGAAGTAGACAAAGTGAAGGAAGTGGAGGAAGTGAATGAAGTGGACGAAGTGCATGAAGTGGAGGAAGTGGACGAAGTCGAGGAAGTGGCGGAAGTGGAGGAAGTGGACGAAGTTGACGAAGTGCACGAAGTGGAGGAAGTGGAGGAACTGGACGAACTGGAGGAAGTGGACGAAGTGTCGGAAGTGGTCGAAGTGGACGAAGTTGACGAAGTGGACGAGGTGCAGGAAGTGGACGAAGTGGAGGAAGTGGAGGAAGTGGAGGAAGAGGACAAAGTTGACGAAGTCTATAAAGTGCAAAAAGTGGTGGAAGGGGGTAGAGTAAATGGAGGAAGTGGACGAAGTTGACGAAGTGGGCGAAGTGGACGAATTTGAGGAACTAGAGGAAGTGGATGAAGTGGACGAAGTTGACGAAGTATACGAAGTAGAGGAAGTGGAGGAAGTGGAGTAAGTGGAGGAAGTCGACGAGGTGGAGGAAGTCGACGAGGTGGAGGAAGTGGACGAAGTGGACGAAGTTGAAGAAGTGGACCGAGTATAGGGAGGAAATGCACGAAGTGGAGTGGAGGAAGTTGACGAAGTGGAGGAAGTGGAGGAAGTGGAGGCAGTGGAGGAAGTGGACAAAGTTGAGAAAGTTGACGAAGTGGACGAAGTGGACGAAGTGGACGAAGTGGACGAAGTGGAGAATGTGGAGGAAGTAGACGAAGTGGAGGAAGTGAACGAAGTGGACGAAGTGGATGAAGTGGAGGAAGTGGACGAAGTTGACGAAGTAAAGGAAATAAAGGAAGTCGAGGTAGTGGAGTAAGTGGAAGAAGTGAAGGAAGTGGACGAAGTTGACGAACTGGACGAAGTGGATGAAGTGGACAAAGTTGACGAAGTTGAGGAGGTAAAGGAAGTGGAGTAGTGGTGGAAGTGAACGAAGTGGACGAAGTGGACGAAGTGGAAAAAGTTGACGAAGTGGACGAAGTGGAAAAACTTGACGAAGTGGACGAAGTGGAGGAACTGATGAAGTGGAGGATATGGAGGAACTTGACGAAGGGGAGGAAGTGGACGATGTGGAGGAACTGGAGGAAGGTGACGAAGTTGACGAAGTGGAGGAAGTCAAGGAAGGGGAGGAAGTGGACGAAGTGGAGGAAGTGAAGGAAGTGGAGGAAGTGGACGAAGTGGTGGAAGTGAAGGAAGTGGTGGAAGTGGACGAAGTTGACGAAGTGGAAGAAGAGGAGTAAATGGGTGAAGTGGATTAAGTTGAGAAAGTGGGGGAAGTTGACGAAGTGGAAGAAGTGGACAAAGTTGAGGAAGTGGAGGAAGTGGACAAAGTGGACAAAGTGGAGGAAGTGAGGAAGTGGAGGAAGTGGACGAATTGGAGGAAGTGGACGAAGTGGACGAAGTAGACGAAGTGGACAAAGTTGAGGAAGTTGAGGAAGTGAAGGAAGTAGAGGCGGGGAAGGAAGTGGAGGAAGTGGACGAAGTTGATTAAGTTGATGAAGTACAGGAAGTGAAGGAAGTGGACGAAGTTGACGAAGTGGCCGAAGCGGAGGAAGTGGATGAAGTGGAGTAAGTTGAGGAAGTGGAGGAAGTGGTGGAAGTTGACGAAGTTGAGGAATTGGAGGAAGTGGACGAAGTGGAGGAAGCTGACGAAGTTGAGGAACTGAAAGAAGTAGAGGCAGTGGACGAAGTGGACGAAGTGGAGGAAATGGAGGAAGTGGACGAAGTCGACGTACTTTAGGAACAAGAGGAAGTGGATGAAGTGGACGAAGTTGACGAAGAATACGAAGTGGAGGAAGTTGAGCAAGTAGAGAAAGTTGACGAAGTTGACGAAGTTGAGGAACTGGAGGAAGTGGATGAAGTGGACGAAGTATAGGAAGTGGAAGAACAGCACGAAGTGGACGAAGTTGAGGAAGTGAAGGAAGTGGAGGCAGTGGAGGAAGTGGAGGAAGTGGACAAAGTTGACGAAGTGGACGAAGTGGAGGAGATGGAGGAAGTGGCGGAAGTGGGTGGAGGAAGTGGAGGAAGAGGACAAAGTTGACGAAGTCTACAAAGTGCAAAAAGTGGTGGAAGGGGGTGGAGTAAATGGAGGAAGTGGACGAAGTTGACGAAGTGGGCGAAGTGGACGAATTTGAGGAACTAGAGGAAGTGGATGAAGTGGACGAAGTTGACGAAGTATACGAAGTAGAGGAAGTGGAGGAAGTGGAGTAAGTGGAGGAAGTCGACGAGGTGGAGGAAGTCGACGAGGTGGAGGAAGTGGACGAAGTGGACGAAGTTGAAGAAGTGGACCGAGTATAGGGAGGAAATGCACGAAGTGGAGTGGAGGAAGTTGACGAAGTGGAGGAAGTGGAGGCAGTGGAGGAAGTGGACAAAGTTGAGAAAGTTGACGAAGTGGACGAAGTGGACGAAGTGGACGAAGTGGAGAATGTGGAGGAAGTAGACGAAGTGGAGGAAGTGAACGAAGTGGACGAAGTGGATGAAGTGGAGGAAGTGGACGAAGTTGACGAAGTAAAGGAAATAAAGGAAGTCGAGGTAGTGGAGTAAGTGGACGAAGTGAAGGAAGTGGACGAAGTTGACGAAGTGGACGAAGTGGATGAAGTGGACAAAGTTGACGAAGTTGAGGAGGTAAAGGAAGTGGAGTAGTGGTGGAAGTGGACGAAGTGGAGGAAGTGGACGAAGTGGAAAAAGTTGACGAAGTGGACGAAGTGGAAAAAGTTGACGAAGTGGACGAAGTGGAGGAAGGGACGAAGTGGAGGATATGGAGGAACTTGACGAAGGGGAGGAAGTGGACGATGTGGAGGAACTGGAGGAAGGTGACGAAGTTGACGAAGTGGAGGAAGTCAAGGAAGGGGAGGAAGTGGACGAAATGGACGAAGTGAAGGAAGTGGAGGAAGTGAAGGAAGTGGAGGAAGTGGACGAAGTGGTGGAAGTGAAGGAAGTGGTGGAAGTGGACGAAGTTGACGAAGTGGAAGAAGAGGAGTAAATGGGTGAAGTGGATTAAGTTGAGAAAGTGGGGGAAGTTGACGAAGTGGAAGAAGTGGACAAAGTTGAGGAAGTGGAGGAAGTGGACAAAGTGGACAAAGTGGAGGAAGTGAGGAAGTGGAGGAAGTGGACGAATTGGAGGAAGTGGACGAAGTGGACGAAGTAGACGAAGTGGACAAAGTTGAGGAAGTTGAGGAAGTGAAGGAAGTAGAGGCGGGGAAGGAAGTGGAGGAAGTGGACGAAGTTGATTAAGTTGAGGAAGTACAGGAAGTGAAGGAAGTGGACGAAGTTGACGAAGTGGCCGAAGCGGAGGAAGTGGATGAAGTGGAGTAAGTTGAGGAAGTGGAGGAAGTGGTGGAAGTTGACGAAGTTGAGGAATTGGAGGAAGTGGACGAAGTGGAGGAAGTTGACGAAGTTGAGGAACTGAAAGAAGTAGAGGCAGTGGAGGAAGTGGACGAAGTGGAGGAAATGGAGGAAGTGGACGAAGTCGACATACTTTAGGAACAAGAGGAAGTGGATGAAGTGGACGAAGTTGACGAAGAATACGAAGTGGAGGAAGTTGAGCAAGTAGAGAAAGTTGACGAAGTTGACGAAGTTGAGGAACTGGAGGAAGTGGATGAAGTGGACGAAGTATAGGAAGTGGAAGAACAGCACGAAGTGGACGAAGTTGAGGAAGTGAAGGAAGTGGAGGCAGTGGAGGAAGTGGAGGAAGTGGACAAAGTTGACGAAGTGGACGAAGTGGAGGAGATGGAGGAAGTGGCGGAAGTGGGTGGAGGAAGTGGAGGAAGTGGTGGATGGGGACGAAGTTGGCGAAGTTGAGGAATTGAAGGAAGTTGACGAAGTAGAGTAAGTGGGCGAAGTAAACGAAGTTGATAAAGTGGGGGAAGTGGACGAAGTGGAGGAAATGGACGAAGTGGAGGAAGTGGCGGAAGTGGAGGAAGTGGACGAAGTTGACAAAGTCTACGAAGTGGAGGAAGTGAAGGAAGTGGAGGAAGTGAAGGAAGTCGAGGAAGTGGACGAAGTGGACGAAGTGGACAAAGTGGCAGAAGTGTTGGAAGTGGACGAAGTTGACGAAGTGGACGAAGTGGAGGAAGTGGACGAAGTGGAGAAAGTGGAGGAAGTGGACGAAGTGGACGAAGTTGACGAAGTTGAGGAATTGGAGGAGGTGGAGGAAGTGGAGGACGTGGAGGAAGTGGAGGAAGTGGTCGAAGTTGACGGAGTCAACAAAGTGGAAAAAGTGGAGGAAGTGGGTGGAGGAAGTGGAGGAAGAGGAGGAAGTGGACGAAGTTGACGAAGTTGAGAAATTGAAGGAAGTTGACGAAATGGAGGAAGCGAAGGAAGTTGACGAACTGGACGAAGTGGTCGAAGTGTACAAAGTGGACGAAGTGGAGTAAGTAGGTGAACTGGACGAAGTTGAGAAAGTGGTGGAAGTGGACGAAGTGGAGGAAGTGGACAAAGTTGAGGAAGTGAACGCATTGGACAAAGTGGAGGAAGTGGAGTAATGGACGAAGTAGACGAAGTGGACGAAGTTGAGGAAGTTGAGGAAGTGAAGGAAGTAGAGGCAGTGGACGAAGTGGAGGAAGTGGAGGAAGTGGAGTGATGACAAATTTATGAACACTGAAAAACGCCGCCACAAACTTGTTTAACAATCGGCAAGTGTGACCGAATCGTATCAAGTAATAAAACTAGGTAAGACCAAGTATCGTTTTCCCACAGGACTCACGGCCTAGTTAGCTGTATGATTTGTTGATTATTTGAGACTTGTGAACAATTGATTGTAGGTTTTAAATGAAAAACACAGTAATTAAACATGTATGCATGAATTTGATCAATGGAAAAAAGGAATACAAACACTTTAATGAATTAGTTGGATGAGTATGTTGTTGGGGTTATCAATTTCATCTTATCCACTCTCATATACTTTTAGGAATTCATCATTCTTTTCATCAATTGCTAATGCCACTCTCTAAATCACCTTGCAAGAAGGTCTATCCTTAATTACGAGTTCATACAATTCCTAGCATTCCTAATAATTAATTCTGAAGCGCAGAAGCTTAACGGCAACCAACCCTCATATTCCTATGTCTAGGCAATATGCTATTGGGAGAAATTCCACGGATCTAGATTTCCCCGTACGTTCCCATATCGGCAAAATCAATAATCATGGCAATGAATGAGTTAAACAAAGCAACCTTTAAGCAAAGAGGAAAAACCCTAACTAATGATGAAAGAAAGCATAAGTCTTAAAATAAGATGTTAAAACAAATTCCATATATGAGAGTTTCACAAGACTACATTGATTCCCCAACAACAATACAAGGTTTAGTTCACCATATTCATGGTGAAACTAGATGAACAATAAAGAAAGTATGAAAGAGATAGAAAAACCCTAGAAAGAGAAGAGGAGAGCCGTCACCATCTCCCAATCTACCCCCAAGGGGTGAAAAGTGTGTTTCTGCTTCCTCCCAGCCAAAGATGCAAACCCTAAGACATCTAGCTCTTTAAATAGGACATAAAAATAATAGAAATCGGATCCAGGCCCAAATAGATCATAAAATCGCAGAAAAATGGCCCAAAACTCGTCTCGTTGAGTTTTTTCGTATTCTGGTTGACTGATTGACTTTTCTGGTTGACTGGTTGACTTTTCTAGTTTCTGATTGACTTTTCAACACTCCAATCATTCGACACTTCAATTCTTCTTTCAAATCATTCAATTAGCCTACAAAATCAAGGGAATCTTGCACAAAACCATTAAATTCACTTTCAACTCTCTTATTCACAAAACTAAAGCAAAAATATGAGTTCAAGCTAGTTTCTGAGTGTTAAAGGTTGCTTTTAGTATCAATTTTAAGCATGAAAATAACAGTTTTTCAACTGTTATCACAACCCCAAACTTAGAACTTTGGTTGTCCTCAAGCAAACAAGATGTAACTCAATCTTCTACCAATCAATACAATGATTCACTCCATTCACAAATCCTCTTTTCAAGATAAGTAAGTACTTTAATTAAGCTCATGACAAAGACTTCAATCAAGACATGCACATGCTTTAGTGTTCACAAAGTCACTTAATGTCCAACAAATGCTTTTTTTCATGAATGATGAACCAACTAAGCATGGATGTTCATGTGCTCATGGAATCTTTCCTCACTAGGTAAAGTGTTTCACTCAAACACAAGTGTATAAGAGGTAATCACTCATTCACTCTACTATCACAATGTCACATTAATCAACTTTGCCTTTCATTTAACCACAATCAAAAACACTTACAAGCAAGCATCATCACAAGGACTTTCCTATGGCTTATAATGTGGCTGGGCTAACAAGAAAATTGGTTTTTCTAGATCACAAAACCCTTGAGTTAAGAGAATCATATAAACACAACCATTCTTACTTATTCCCAACTTTCTTTTGCATTGAGCTTTGCTTTTTCTTCTCTTTTCTTTCTCTTTTTCTTTTTCTTTTCACATACTTAATTCTTAGCTCTTAGCTCAATGCTTTCAATTTCCCTTTCTATTTTCCAACAATCCCAAACTTGAACATTTGTCAATACCACAAAATATTTTCTACTTAACTCAAGGTAAAGCTTTTCAACAAGGGTTTTCAAATCATGTTCAAGGCTAAGGGCTCAAAGGATAGAACACAAAGTGTTCTCTTTTAGTGGCAAATTTCATGAAATTGGCTAATACAAGGGTTACCAACAAATGGCCTTGATCATATGATGCAAACAAGCAAGTAATTCAATCATAGAAAACCTGGGCAAAGTCATTCATGCTTCCAAAGGAATAGCATTCAATCACAAAAACTCTAGAGCTCACAATCTCACATATCAGCTCATTCACGTTTGACATACACATCCTGCTTAATATCATAATCACAATCACAACATTATGCATTTGTTCACAAAGCTTGTGAACCACCTGTACAAGCATCTAATGTGCACATCTCAACATCAATCCATATCAAAGCATCATCAAGCATTACTTATCAAACAATCACAATCATGAGCAAACCATCATAACAGACAAAGTTTCCAATTGAGTACATCAAATCCTATTCTAAAAACAAAAGTGATTGATAAAACAAATCCTGCTCTAGTGCTTCGAAAAACTCAACCCCATCAATGATGCTCTCTCCCAACCCCAAACTTAGATGGAAAACTATTGAGAAAGTGAGTGGAAGGGAGATTTTCTAAAGAGGAATGAAAGGAAAAATGTAGAGAACCTTTGGAAAAGTGTTTAGGAGTGTGTGAAGAGAAGAATCTGAAAATGGAGGCCAAACCATGACTTAGGGTATAAAAATACCCTCATGGGCTCGGGTTCCGCTAAGGGGCAACCTAAGCCCCTTTTACGATATCACCGCTCAGCCGCACTTTCGTGTTGTGCTTTTCTTCTTTCTAGCTTACCCTAGGCGCCTTCTACTCATGCCCCTCACTTGTTCCCTGCAAGTAAGTTCTCAGAACACTCAAACATTCAATCCCTATCATGCAACTAAAGCAAAATCAAAACAAACAATACAGATAAAATCAATCAACTGGGTTGCCTCCCAGGTAGCGCTTGTTTAACGTCACGAGCCTGACCCAAAATCCTCCAGCACCCTTCAGTAGATGCAAATCTTTCTTACCAACACCCATCAGTAGGTGTATACAAACATAGTATCCTTCAGTAGATACTCTTCCGCCTAACATCCATCAGTAGATGTAAACCCTGTAACAAACTTATAACAAAAACAAAAATACCCAAAAGTTCAAAATTACATCACCAAACCAAAAATTAAAAGTTCTTAAATCACTGGGTTGCCTCCCAGCAAGCGCTCTTTTAACGTCACTAGCTTGACCCAATAAAGCTCAAGTTCCTTCTTCTTTTTCTTCTTCTTTCTACTGAACTTCTTCAGAAATTTGATCAAACCAGGAACCTGTTGTAGTGTCTCAATCATAGGAACTTTAATCTCCAATTTCTTGAAGAATTCCATAAAGCACTTAAATTTCTTTTCCTTCCTATGATACTTCTTTAGATGAGGATGGGGTTTTTCATATGATTCCTTCTTCTTTCCTCTCATCTTCTTTTTCTTACTTTTCTTCTCCCTAAATTTTCTCTTTTTCTTTTCTCTTATTTTTTTCTTCCCTTCTCTTTTTCTTCTCAACTTCTTTATTTTCACACAAATTTTCTTTCTCTCTTCTCTCTCAACCACTTCTTTTTCTTTTTCTTCATTTTTATCTTTCTCACTCAACTCTTCTTTTTCTTGTCTCTCTATCTTTTCCTCATCTCTCCCTATTTTTTTCTCATCAAAAATCTTGTCACTTTCAGTGACAATGGCTTGACCTTCCTCCTTAGGGTTAACTTCAGTATTAACCTTAAAATCGTTCAATCTCTGACTAATGTAACGAAGGTTCATCTCCATTCTTTTACATGATGCTTCAATGTTTTTCTGAGTGGAGCTGGACACTTGCAAAAACTGTTGAAGTGTGTCCTCCAATGTTGGCATTCTTGCCGATAGAGAGGGTTGTTGTTGCCATTATTGTTGTGGTTGATTCTCAAATTGTTCGGCAACTTGACAAAATTGACTTTGATCCATGCTTGAGAGAGGTTCCCACCAATGGTTGAAATTCCCTTAGTAGAATTGAGTGCCCATATAATTAAATTCTTGACCAAATTGCATCCTGCAGACATTAGGCACAAAACCCTAAAAAAATTTTGTTAGCACAAAAAGATGGAGAAGATAGATAAAGAATCAAAATATATAATTGAAAAGATAGGAAGATAGGAAATAAAAACAAAAAGAATAAAAAAATAAATAAATAAAAAAAATAAAAACAAAAACAGAAAAAAATAAATAAAATAAAAACAGAAAATAAAATAAAATAAAAATAAAAAAAATAAAAACAGAAAAAATAAAAACAGAAAATAAAAACAGAAAATAAAAACAGAAATTCAAATTTCAAAATTCAAAAACAAGTCAAAGATAATCAATACTCACACAAATAAACTAGTTAAACCACGAGTCCCGGCAACGATGCCAAAAACTTGATGACAAATTTATGAACACCGAAAAACGGCGCCACAAACTTGTTTAACAATCGGCAAGTGTGACCGAATCGTATCAAGTAATAAAACTAGGAAAGACCAAGTATCGTTTTCCCAAAGGACTCACGACCTAGTTAGCTATATGATTTGTTGGTTATTTGAGACTTGTGAACAATTGATTGTAGGTTTTAAATGCAAAAGACAGTAATTAAACATGTATGCATGAATTTGATCAATGGAAAAAAGGAATACAAACAATTTAATGAATTAGATGGATGAGTATGTTGTTGGGGTTATCAATTTCATCTTATCCACTCTCATATACTTTTAGGAATTCATCATTTTTTTCATCAATTGCTAATGACACTCTCTAAATCACCTTGCAAGAAGGCCTATCCTTAATTACGAGTTCATACAATTCCTAGCATCCCTAATAATTAATTCTGAAGCGCAGAAGCTTAACGGCAACCAACCCTCATATTCCTATGTCTAGGCAATATGCTATTGGGAGAAATTCCCCGGATCTAGATTTCCCCGTACGTTCCCATATCGACAAAATCAATAATCATGGCAATGAATGAGTTAAACAAAGCAACCTTTAAGCAAAGAGGAAAAACCCTAACTAATGATGAAAGAAAGCATAAGTCTTAAAATAAGATGTTAAAACAAATTCCATATATGAGAGTTTCACAAGACTACATTGATTCCTCAACAACAATACAAGGTTTAGTTCACCATATTCATGGTGAAACTAGATGAACAATAATGAAAGAATGAAAGAGTTAGAAAAACCCTAGAAAGAGAAGAGGAGAGCTGTCACCATCTCCCAATCTACCCCCAAGGGGTGAAAAGTGTGTTTCTGCTTCCTCCCAGCCAAAGATACAAACCCTAAGACATCTAGGTCTTTAAATAGGACATAAAAATAATAGAAAACGGATCCAGGCCCAAACAGATCATAAAATCGCAGAAAAATAGCCCAAAACTCTTCTGGTTGACTTTTTCCGTATTCTGGTTGACTTGTTGACTTTTCTGATTGACTGGTTGACTTTTCTAGTTTGTGGTTGACTTTTCAGCACTCCAATCATTCGGCACTTGAATTCTTCTTTCAAATCATTCAATTAGCCTACAAAATCAAGGGAATCTTGCACAAAACCATTAAATTCACTTTCAACTCTCTTATTCACAAAACTAAAGCAAAAATATGAGTTCAAGCTAGTTTCTGAGTGTTAAAGGTTGCTTTTAGTATCAATTTTAAGCATGAAAATAACAGTTTTGCAACTGTTATCATGGAGGAAGTGGACGAAGTGGAGCAAGTGGAGGGAGTGGAGAAAGTAGAGGAAGTGGAGGAAGTGGACGAAGTGGAGAAAGTTGACGAAGTGGATGAAGTGGAGGAAGTGGGCGAAGTGGAGGATGTGGAGGATGTAGACGAAGTGGAGGAAGTGGCGGAAGTGGAGGAAGTGGACGAAGTTGACAAAGTGTACGAAGTGGACGAAGTGCACGAAATGCACGAAGTGGGTGGAGGAAGTGGACGATATGGACGAAGTTGACGAAGTTGAGGAATTGGAGGAGGTGGACGAAGTGGAGGAAGCAGAGGCAGTGGATGAAGTGGACGAAGTGGAGCAAGTGAACGAAGTTACTGACGTGGACGAAGTTGACGAATGGAAGAAGTTGACGAAGTTGAGGAAGTGAAGGAAGTGAAGCAGTGGACGAAGTGGACAAAGTGGACAAAGTTGACGAAGTGGACGAAGTAGAGGAAGGGACGAAGCGACACTCAGAAGCTCACGGGGGATCCGCTGAGGGGCAAAATGGCTGCTGACGGGAAGAAACCAACTCACGCACTTACCGTTGAGCGGTACTTTACCACTGAGCGACACACTTATGGGCTTGGGCCTAATTTTTCGGTAATTTTAGAATAGTATATAAGCTTTAGGACGTCCTAGGGTTTGTATCTTTGGCAGAAATGAAGCAAACACTCTCTCTTCCACCCATTTGAAGGAGGATCTTGGATGCTCAGGCTACCTCTTCACCTTTCTAGGGTTTTATCTTTCATTCTTTCATTATTATTCATCTAGTTTCACCATGAATATGGTGAACTAAACCTTGTATTGTTGTTGGGGAATCAATGTAGTCTTGTGAAACTCTCATATATGGAATTAGTGTTTAAACATCTTATTTGAGATACATGCATTCTTTCATCATTAGTTAGGGTTTTTCCTCTTTGCTCAATGCTTGCTTTGTTTAACTCATTCAATGGATGATTATTGATTTTGTCGATACGGGATCGTACGGGGAAGTCTAGATCTGGGGAATTTCTCCCAATAGTATGTTGGTTGTCGTTAAGCTCCTGCACTAAAAGAACTAATTATTAGGAATGCTAGGAATCGTATGAACTCGTAATTAGGGATAGGCCTTCTTGCAAGGTAATTTAGAGAGTGGCATTAACAATGATGAAAAGAATGTTGAATTCCTAAAGTATATGAGACTGGATAAGATGAAATTGATAACCCCAACAACATACTCATCCATATATTCCATTGAAGTGTTTGTATTTTGTTTTAGCCATTGATCAAATTCATGCATACATGTTTATTTTCTGTTTTGCATATTAAACTCCACTTATTTCGTTTTTAAGTCTTAAATAATCAACAAATCACATAACTAAACTAGGCCGTGAGTCCTTTGGGAGATCCATACTTGGTCTTACCGAGTTTATTACTTGAAACGATTCGGTCACACTTGCCTATTGTTCAACAAGTTTGTGGCGCCGTTTTTCGGTGTTCATAAATTTGTCATCAGAAGTGGACGAAGTTGATGACGTTGAGGAACTACAGGAAGTGGACGAAGTTGACGAAGTGGAGGAAGTGGACGAAGTTGAGAAATTGGAGGAAGTTGACGAAGTTGAGGAAGTGATGGAAGTAGAGGCAGTGGAGGAAGTGGAGGAAATGGAGGAAGTTGACAAACTAGAGGAAGTGGATGAAGTGGACAAAGTTGACGAAGTATACGAAGTGGAGGAAGTTGAGCAAGTACAGGAAGTGGAGGAAGTGGAGGAAGTGGAGGAAGTTGAGGAAGTGATGGAAGTGGAGGCAGTGGAGGAATTGGAAGAAGTGGAGGAAGTGGAGGAAGTTGAGGAAGTGGAGGAAGAGGACGAAGTGGAGGAAGTGGACAAAGTGGAGGAAGTGGACGAAGTAGAGGATTTGGAGGAAGCGGACGAACTGGACGAAGTTATGAAGTTTAGGAAGTTGAGGAAGTCGAGGCAGTGGAGGAAGTGGACGAAGTGGGCGAAGTGGAGGAAGTTGACGAAGTCTACGAAGTGGAGGAAGTGGAGGAAGTGGAGGAAGTGGACGAAGTTCACGAAGTAAAGGAAGTAAAGGCAGTGGAGGAAGTGGAGGAAGTGGACGAAGTGGAGGAAGTGGACGAAGTTGACGAAGTGGACGAAGTCGACGAAGTGGACGAAGCGGACGAAGTTGATGAAGTGGAGGAAGTGAAGGAAGTGGAGGCAACAGATTAAGTGGACGAAGTGGTGGAAGTGGACGAGATGGAGAAAGTTGACGAAGTGGACGAAGTGGAGGAAGTGAAGGAACTGCACGAAGTGGACGGAGTGAAGGAAGTGCACGAAATGGACGAAGTGGAGGATGTGAAGGTAGTAGACGAAGTGGAGGAAGTGAACGAAGTGGACGAAGGGGACGAAGTGGAGGAAGTGAAGGTAGTGGAGGAAGTGGCGGAAGTGGACGAAGTTCAGGAAGTCTACGAAGTGGACGAAGTGCAGGAAGTGCAGGAAGTGGAGGAAGTGGTGGAAGTGGAGGAAGTGGAGGAAGTGGCGGGAGTGGTTGAAGTGGAGGAAGTGGACCAAGTTTATGAAGTCCACAAAGTGGAGGTAGTGGGTGGAGGAAGTGGAGGAAGTGGACGAATTGGAGGAAGTGGACGAAGTTGACGAAGTGGAGGAAGTTGAGGAAGTGGAGGAAGTTGAGGAAGTGGAGGAAGTGGAGGGAGTGGAGGAAATGGACGAAGTGGAGAAAGTTGACGAAGTGGACGAAGTGCAGGAAGTGGACGAAGTTGACGAAGTCTACGAAGTGCAGGAAATGCAGGAAGTGGAGGAAGTGGAGGAAGTGGAGGAAGTCGGGGAAGTGGAGGACGTGGACGAAGTAGAGGAAGTGGACAAAGTGGAGGAAGTGGACGAAGTTGACGACGTGGAGGAAGTGGAGCAAGTGGAGGAAGTGGAGGGAGTGGAGGAAGTGGAGCAAGTGGAGGAAGTGGAGGAAGTGGAGGAAGTGGAGAAAGTTGACGAAGTGGACGAAGTGGAGGAAGTGGAGGAAGTGGAGGATGTGGAGGAAGTAGACGAAGTGGAGGAAGTGGCGGAAGTGGAGGAAGTGGACGAAGTTGACAAAGTCTACGAAGTGCATGAAGTGCACTGATAACAGTTGAAAAACTGTTATTTTCATGCTTAAAATTGATACTAAAAGCAACCTTTAACACGTAGAAATTAGCTTGAAATCATGCTTTTGGTTATATTTTTAGAAATAAGAGAGCTGGACAGGTTTATGCTTGATTTTAGTGTTTTTGTGCAGGTTTTAAGGTGAATTTGGTGAAAGAAGTGAAGGAGGACAGAGATGGAATCAGAAAAGACATCAAAAAGTGCAAAAGGAGAAGCCGCAACTGCTGCTCAGCCGTACTTTACCGTTGAGCGGCACTCAGGCAGTCACGTTGGATCCGCTGAGGTGTGATTTGGCCGCTGAGGGGAAGAAAACAGCTCACGCACTTACCGCTGAGTGGTAGTTTATCGCTGAGCGGCACTATTTTAGGCTTAGGCCTAATTTTCTGTAATTTTAGAATAGTATATAAGCTTTAGGACGTCCTAGGGTTTGTATCTTTGGCAGAGACGAAGCAAACACTCTCTTTTTCCACCCTTTGAAGGAAGATCTTGGATGCTCAGGCTACCTCCTCCTCTTTCTAGGGTTCTATCTTTCATTCTTTCATTATTGTTCATCTAGTTTCACCATGAATATGGTGAACTAAACCTTGTATTGTTGTTGGGGAATCAATGTAGTCTTGTGAAACTCTCATATATGGAATTTGTGATTTAATGTCTTATATTAAGATATATGCTTTCTTTCATCTTTAGCTAGGGCTTTTCCTCTTTGCTTATTGCTTGCTTTGTTTAACTCATTCATTGCCATGATTATTGATTTTGTCGATACGGGAACGTACGGGGAAGTCTAGATCCGGGGAATTTCTCCCAATAGCATATTGGTTGCCTTTAAGCTCCTGAACTTTAAGAACTAATTACTAGGAATGCTAGGAATTGTATGAACTCGTAATTAGGGATAGACCTTCTTGCAAGGTAATTTAGAGAGTGGCATTAGCATTGATGATAAGAATGATGAATTCCTGAAAATATATGAGAGTGGATAAGATAAAATTGATAACCCCAACAACATACTCATCCATATAATTCATTGAAGTGTTTGTTTTGTTCTTTACCATTGATCAAATTCATGCATACATGTTTAGTTATTGTCTTTTGCATTAAAACCTATAATCAATTTGTTCTTAAGTCTTAAATAATCAACAAATCACATAGCTAAACTAGGCCGTGAGTCCTTTGGGAAAACGATACTTGGTCTTACCTTGTTTTATTACTTGATACGATTCGGTGACACTTGCCGATTGTTAAACAAGTTTGTGGCGCCGTTTTTCGGTGTTCATAAATTTGTCATCAAGTGTTTGGTGTCGTTGCCGGGGACTCGTGGTTTAACTAGTTCATTTGTATGATTATTGATTATCTTTGACTTGTTTTTTTAAATTTGAAATTTGAATTTCTGTTTTTATTTTTTCTGTTTTTATTTTATTTTATTTTCTGTTTTTATTTTTTTTTTGTTTTCTGTTTTTATCTTCTTATCTCTTATCTTATATCTTCTTTTATATCTTTTTGTGCTAACCAATTTTTCTAGGGTTTTGTTTTCTTGTGTATACAGGAAGCAATCCGATCTAGAAGCAAGAAAACTGCAGAACCTCTTTTTGAAGGTTTAGACGAGAGTAGACGGAGGAGAAGAATTCGTACATCTAGAGAACTTTTTCGTCCTCCGGAAACTCTATTACAACCATCACCACAAGGTTCTAACCATAGCACAGAAAATATGGAGAATAATAATGCCAGAAGAACTCTTGCAGATTACACCAATATAGCTGGACCTCAACACTTTAACAGCATACCAAGACCAAGGGTCAATGCAGTCAACATGGAGGTTAAGCCAGCATTAATCCAACTGGTGAAGAGTAATCAATTTAATGGGTTGTCTCACAAAAGCCCATATGAGCACCTCACAACTTTTAATGAGATTTGCAACACGGTGAAAATAAATGGGGTGCCGGATGAAGCAATCAAACTTAGCTTGTTTCCATTCTCACTAGGACGCAATGCTAAGCTTTGGTTAAATTCTTTTCCAGAAGAAAGCTTTACAGAGTGGGAAGCAGTGGTGACCAAGTTCCTAAACAAATACTTTCCACAATCAAAAGTAAATAAAGGAAAGCAAGAGATCTCATCATTCAGGCAAGGCATGGAAGAATCACTGGGGCATGCATGGGACAGGTATAAAAGCTTATTAAGAAAAACACCCACGCATGGCTTTGATGATGTGCAAGTAGTCCTAACCTTCCTTGGAGGTCTTGGTCCACAAACCAAGATGATGCTTGACGCCTCAGCAGGACGAAATATAAAATGGAAAACTCCAGAGGAAGCTACAGAAATCATTGACAATATGGCTACTAGTGACAATGAGCTCAACAGTGAAAGAGGAGCACCTATACAACAAAAAGGATTTCTACAATTACAAACCCATGATGCCTTGCTAGCACAAAATAAGATACTAACTCAACAACTAGAGACTCTTACGAAAACTCTTGCACAACTACCAAAAGAGTTAAAGACTGTTGCACAGGCTTAATCACAGTTGTGTGAAGTATGTGGAGGAGACCATATCAATGGTCAATGCGCTTTTCCAGTAGAAGCATTAGAAGATGTAAACTTCATGGCCAATCAATACCGTTAGGGGAATTTTAATCAAGGGTGGAAACCACACCCAAGCATTGGTCACGGACAAACTGGGCAAGCTGGACAAAATGGGCAATTCAATAAGCAACAGCAACAACCAACCTTATGGCAACAGATGGCTATACTAAATGAAAGGTCAATAAGGATGGAAGAGACTCTTAATCAGTTCATATAGAAAACTGAGTCTACTCAAAAGAGCACTGAGGTTTCTATTAAGAATTGGGAGACTCAAATGGGTCAGATTACCAAGCAATTGGAAGAGAGGCCAAATAAAAATTTTGGGGCTAATATTGAGGTTAACCCCAGGGAAGAATGCAAAGTGGTGGAGAGTACAAATGATGAGAGAGTTGAGTTAAAAGAAAAGAAAGAAAAAGAAGAGAGAGAAAAAGAAAAAGAAAAGAGAGAAAAAGAAAAAGAAGAGAGAGAAAAAGAAAAAGAGAGAAAAGAGAAAGGAGAGAGAAGAGAGATAGAGAGTAATGATATTTTTCCTTTTCTAATGAATCAAAAGAAGCAATTTGATTTTACAGAATTATTCAAGATGGTGGACAATGATGTACCTTGGAATCAGATACTACAACAAATTGCAGTTTATACTAAACCTGAAGAAGAAGTCTCTACAAGGAAAAGACGTAGAGAGGATGATACAAAAAAATATAAAGCTGTTAAAAAGGAGCCATTCCCTCTAAAGGCAAAAGATCCAGGAGGTTTCTCCATTCCATGCACAATAGGGAAAAAGAGGATAAACAAAGCCTTACTCGATTTAGGATCAAGTGTTAACTTGATACCTTATTCTTTACTAGAGCAGATCGGTGATGTTGATGTGAAACCTGTAAAGGTTAACTTAGTAATGGCAGATGGATCTTCAAAGGAACCCTGTGGAATAGCAGAAGATATTATAGTTTGTGTGGGGAAACACCAGTTCTTTGTAGACTTTGTGGTGATGAAGATGGAGATTGAAAAGATACCCATTATTCTTGGAAGACCGTTTATGAAAACGGCCAAAGCTATCATTGATGTGAACGAAGGTATAGTGGTGCTCCAAGACAGAGAAGAGAGAGTTGTTGTAGATGTCTTCAAAGATGACAGGCAGATGCAGGAGGAAGAAGCTAGTCATAAAGCTCCATTTCAAGATGTACTCATGACTAGCTCTCAAGATGAAAAGCCCAAGGTTAAAGGTAAGCATTGTTTATTGTTTCAGGTACCGAAAAAAGAGAAGACTGGAAGAGGAAGGAAAGTTCCTGATGACTGGATGAAAGAACAACTCCAACTGGGTACACCTGTGAGAGTCAAAAACAAATTGTGGGTTGTGAAAGGCTATAAAGAAAAGGAGATGATAGAGATAGAGTCTCCATATTCTAGAAGAGTCAAAACAGTACAAAGGAAGCAGTTGAGGAGTTGGTGGAATATGGACATCAACCAGGAAGAAGGAACTTGAACTTTATTGGGTCAAGCTAGTGACGTTAAAAGAGCGCTTGCTGGGAGGCAACCCAGTGATCTAAGGACTTTTAATTTTTGTTTTGGTGATGTAATTTTGAACTTTTGGATATTATTTCTGTAAATATTTTGTTGGGATATAGCATCTACTAAAGGATGCTAGCTGATTAAGTATCCACTGAAGGATACTAGGTTTGTTACACCTGCTGATGGGTGTTGGTAAGAAAATTTTGCACCTACTGATGGTGATGCACAAATTTATGATCACCAAAATATGATGTCACAAACTTGTTTAACAATCGGCAAGTATGACCGAATCGTTTCAAGTAATAAACTCGGTAAGTGTTGAGAGGGTCGCGCCTCCCACAAAAAGTTGTGCATAAAAGAATGCAGTATAGACTAGGCAGTGACTCCTAGGTCGTCTCACAAGGACCAATATTGCGGTTCAGTCTCAGATCACACACGGAAAAAGGGGGGTTTTGTAAGTGTTCTTGTGATTGGAAATAAACTAAATTAAAACTGGGAATTGAACACAACCGAATATGAATAAAAACATTAAAATGGAAATTACAACAGATAAATACCCAAACACAATTCAAGCTGTAAACATGCAACGGTTACACTAAAACATTAAATACACAATGTTGTCATCTATCCTACGCATTCACAACCAAAAAGAAGAAAATCAACTCAACATAATATAAAATATTTTAAGCAAACAAAGTAAAAGAAAATAAATTTTTCTCTACCATTAACCGTGACCCATGTGCATCTACCCAAAGGATTTGAAATTGCAATTGCATTCTAAAAGTCCTCTCTAGCCGTGACATGTTGAGCTTCCAAAATGAAAAAAAAAAACCTGATAAGCCCTTAAAAGCCGTGACACTACTACTGCTGGAACGAAATCTACTTCATCATTTCTCAAAGTAAATAAATTAATCCAAAGAAAATGAAAGTGGGGTAGCCTTTCTCCGTGGCCTTCCCATGACAGCACCTCTCCCTGATTTAAAAGAAAAATAACTCCCTTGACCGTGTGCCAGCTTCCAGCAAAAACTCAAAACTTCTTCTCTCAAAACCAGCCACCATACACAATACACCTACCCTATCTAATCACCTCTTCATTCTCCAACAATTGCTGCCAAATGTCCCATCATCCTATACTTTATCCTAATCCACTCTTCTTATCCTCTGAATAAAATTAAAGACACCATCCACCTACCTTTCAATCAGCGTTCCAGCACGTGACCAAGTGTTTCTCTTTCTCCCAACCAATCACCATCAACCCGTGACAACCTTACGTGTACTGCTTCCAGCTCCCGTGAACACCATACTCCCATCACCTCTTCATCAACGAGACTCGTGCCTCATTTCTCCCAGCCGAGAATCACCTCATCTCAAAATGTAGAGAAAGAACGCTCGTTCACGGAACGAGCACACCATTTCAGCCGTCCGCGTGCATTCTCAAATCAATTAAATGTGCAGCTGTGTGCTATCTCTCCAAAAATGAAATCAGCGTGCGTAGTACTCCCCAAGACGTGACAACGTTCGCTTCAAAACCAAAATGAATGCACTGCACCGAGCTTGCTTATAAAATAAAGAAATGAGAATGTGCTTCCTCTGGACGTGACATTGCTGGATGAAACATTCAATAAAAAAAATGCATAAAACCAAATGGAAATTTCAATCAACATTCAGCAAAAAGAATAACATTTCAACTCTTCATCCTTTCCATTCAAAGACCACGTTCAACTCTCCAATTGAAAAATTAAACTCCATGTAACAGTAGCTGAAAAACTCGTGCACACCAACGCTAAAAATGTAAACCCGAGAGCCCCCAAAGAGAACCGAGAGTGTGTGGGGCTTGCTTTGCAAGTGGCGGCTGTGCTCCTTTTCTAAGGGCCGTGTGTCCTCCTTTTTTAGGGTAGGGTCCACACAATAAAACCCTAGGGTGCCAAGTCACTAACTTCTAATTTTTGGGTCTAATCTAATTTACCAAAAATTGACCCAAAATATAAGAGTTGATACAAAAATTCTAAACTACTGAATTACAATTTAATTAATTCACAAATGTCTGTGTGGAGAGTCTTGAATTTATTTGGCACTCTTCCTGATGTCCCAAAATGTATTTCCGAAATTTTCCTGCACTTCAAAAATGCACTTAATCAGCTCAGAAAATCCAAATTAGCACAATTACAAATTTCCGACCAAATTAAGTAGAATTCGGAAAAACGGGAAATAACAAGCAATTAAACACAATTCCCTGGTTTATTTAAGTGCAATAAACTAAATATAATTCAAGAAATAACGACTCATCAGTAAGACCAAGTATCGTTCTCTGAAAGGACTCACGGCCTAGTTTAGTTATGTGATTTGTTGATTAGCTAAGACTTAAGAACAAAATAAGTGGAGTTTAATATGCGAAAGACGAAAATAAACATGTATGCATGAGGTTGATCAATGGCTAAAACAAAAGACAAGCACTTTCAATGAAATATATTGATGAATATGTTGTTGGGGGTCAATTTCATCTTATCCACTCTCTAAATTACCTTTCAAGAAGGCTTCTCCCTAATTACGAGTTCATACGATTCCTAGCATTCCTAATAATTAGTTTTTTTAGCACAGGAGCATAAGGCAACCAATATACTATTGGGAGAAATTCCCCGGATCTAGACTTCCCCGTACGTTCCCGTATCGACAAAATCAATAATCATGCATTGAATGAGTTAAACAAAGCAAGCACTGAGCAAAGAGGAAAAAACCTAACTAATGATGAAAGAAAGCATAAGTCTTAGATTAAGATGCAAGCACAAATTCCATATATGAGAGCTTCAAAAGATTACATTGATTCCCCAACAAACATACAAGGTTTAGTTCACCATATTCATGGTGAACCTAGATGAACAATAATGAAAGAATGAAAGATAAAACCCTAGAAAGGTGAAGAGGTAGCCTGAGCATCCAAGATCCTCCTTCAAAGGGGTGGAAGAGAGAGTGTGTGCTTCGTTTCTGCCAAAGATACCAACCCTAGGACGTCCTAAAGCTTATATACTATTCAAAAATTACAGAAAATCTAGGTCCAAGCCCATAAGTGTGCCGCTCAGCGGTAAAGTGCCGCTCAGCGGTAAGTGCGTGAGTAGTTTCTTCCCCTCAGCGGCCATTTTGCCCCTCAGCGGTTCCAACGTGAACTCCTGAGTGTCGCTCAGCGGTAAACTGCCGCTGAGCGGCAGTTGCGGCTTCTCCTTTTGCACTTTTTGATGTCTTTTCTGATTCCATCTCTCTCCTTCTTCACTTCTTTCACCAAATTCACCTTAAAACCTGCACAAAAACACTGAAATCAAGCATAAACCTGTCCAGCTCTCTTATTTATGAAAATATGAATAAAAGCATGATTTCAAGCTAGTTTCTAAGTGTTAAAGGTTGCTTTTAGTATCAATTTAAGCATGAAAATAACAGTTTTTCAACTGTTATCAAATGGGTGCTGGTGGATGTTGGGTCAGGCTCGTGACGTTAAACAAGCGCTACTTGGGAGGCAACCCAGTTGATTGATTATATTTTTGTTTGTTCTGCTGTAGTTGCATGATAGGATTTTGCATGAGTAATCTGAGCATATTATTGTAGGGAGTAAGTGAGAGGCATGGGTAGGAGGCACCTAGGTTAAGCTAGGAAGAAGAAGAGCACTTCCCAAAAATGCCGTTGAGCGGCAAACTACTGCTGAGCGGTAGTGTCGCAGACTGGGCTTAGGTTGCCCCTAAGCGGGACCCGAGCCCATTAGGGTATTTTTATACCCTAAGCTGCGCATTAGTATCTCTTTTCAGATTTTTCTTTGCACACACTCCTACATACTTTTTCAAAGGTTCTCTACAACTTTTCCCTCATCCCTCTTGAGAAAATCTCTCTTTCACTCATTTTATCACTAATTCCATCTAAGTTTGGGGTAGGAAGAGAGAGCATCATAGCTTGAAAGCATTCTCAGTTCATCTAGCATCTCCACCCAAGTAAGTCAAGCATTTTTCATTCTAGGGTTCTTGAATTTGAATTTAATTGTTAAACCATGAATCTTTAGGGGTTTTGATTTCCATGCATGATTTGATGATTTAATTGAAGTTTGAACTGATTAAACTGAATGATTTTGATCTGAAAAACTGAAAATTGCATGTGGGTGGAGTTAGGACAGGTTAAAACGAAATTTTCAAGAATCTGCAGATTTACCGCTGAGGGGTAAATTACCGCTGAGCGGTACTCTGACAGATAACAGATTTTTGCTGAATTGTGTTCTGGATTGCTACACTGGTGGCGTTGAGGGGTGATTTTGACCCTTAGCGGTGGTTTAGCCTCGAAATAAGGTGTTTTTTGTGTTTTTACTAATTATTAACAACATGTTGTGTGGTTTGGTATCTGTGTTTGATGTAGGAATGACATCCTCTTCAGGCAAAAGATTTAAGACCATGGCATCCAAAAGAAAAGAAAAGGAACCAGAACAACCCCATTCTAGTAGGTTCTTATCTCGCAAACATGAGAAGCACTTCAAGGTGGTCCAAGATAGGAGGTTACTGATGGAGAGAAAGGTGGGAATGATACCTAACTTTGCTCCTCAATTTGGAGAGCAATTGTTAGGGAATGATTGGGGAAAGCTAGCCACATACCCTTCACCTGCCAATATAGCTGTGGTAAAAGAATTCTACACTAATGCAAGAAAGATTGGTGATTATCCAACTGAGAATTACTTGGGCTATGTCAGAGGCCATGCTATCAGGTATGATCCTGATTCCATCAACAACTTCTTGGATACTGTGTGGGCTGGTGAGCAGTGCCAGTTTGCTCTCTGTATGGAAGAAGAAGCTGATTTTGAGGATGTAGAGAGAGTTTTATGTGTGCCTGGAGGACATTTTCAAAGGAATAGAACTGGCGTTGTGGTAAACATTAGGAGAACTGACTTGACTCCTCTTGCAAAGTATTGGATGGCCTTTTCTCATGCCAACTTTCAGCCATGTTCTCATGTGTCAGACATTACTCTTAGCAGGGCACTCCTCCTTTATTGTGCAATCAGGAACTTGAATGTCAATATTGGACAGGTAATAGCTGATGAGATAAGGGCGTGTGCTAACACAACAAACAACAAAGCACCCTTAGGACATCCGTCCTTAATCACACACCTCTGCAAGATAGCTGGGGTGGATACTTCATCTCCACCCTTCGAAAGGCCAAGGAAAGAAATTGATGAGGCTTATTATAGACAATATTGTGGAGGAGATGAAGCAGCTCAACCAGTTCCACCACGCCGTACTCGCAGAGAAAGAGGGCAAGCACAGAGTAGGGCATCTGCTGAGACACATGAAGCAGAACCATTCCAAATGAGGGACATGTACATGTCTCTTATAGGTGCGCAGTTACATTCTATCCACAGAGGGCAGGTGGCTACTGCAGAGATGATTTTTGGAATGTATGATACACCTCCAGCACACAGGTGGACTATGGAGGAATTTCATAATTTGGTAGCTTGGCCAGAAGAGCAGGTACAAGGAGGCAGAGCTGAAGCAGCTGAAGCTTCAGCTATGGAGATGGAGGAAGAAGATGATGAAGCGGATGATGAGGACGCATTTGAGGATGCTGCAGATGAAGAAGAAGAAGAGGATACAGATGACAGCTCAGATTGATGGGGAGCTGAGATAGCATTTACTGATGAATGTTATCATGACTAGAGCAGGACTTATGCTTTTATTTGGTTTTGTGTTATGAACTTATTTACTTTTGTTTTAGAATAGGGTTTGATGTACTCAATTGGAAACTTTGTCTGGTGTGATGGTTTGCTTATAATTGTGATTGTTTGATAAGTGATGCTTGATGATACTTTGATATGGATTGATGTTGAGCTGTGCACATTACATGCTTGTACAGGTGATTCATAAGCTTTGTGAACAAATGCATGATGTTGTGATTGTGATTGTGATATTAAGCAGGATGTTTATGTCAAATGTGAATGAGCTTATATGTGAGGTTTTGAGCTTCAGAGTTTTTGTGATTGAATGCTATTACGTTGGAAACATGAATGACTTTGCCCAGGTTTTCGATGATTGAATTACTTACTTGTTTGCATCATATGATCAAGGCCATTTGTTGGTAACCCTTATATTAGCCAATTTCATGATTAGCCACTAAAAGAGAACACTATGTGTTCTATCCTTTGAACCTTTAGCCTTGAACATGATTTGGAAACCCTTGTTGAAAAGCTTTACCTTGAGTTAAGTAGAAAATATTTTTTGGTATTGATAAAGTTCAAGTTTGGGGTTGTTGGAAAATAGAAAGGGAAATTGAAAGCAATGAGCTAAGAGCTAAGAATAAGAATGTGAAAGAATAAAGAAAAGAAAAGAAAAAGCAAAGCTCAATGCAAAAGAAAGTTGGGAATAAATAAAAATGATTGTGTTGATATGATTCTCTTAACTCAAGGGTTTTGTGATCCAAAAAAAACCAATTTTCTTGTTAGCCCAGCCACATTATAAGCCATTGAAAAAGTCCTTGTGATGATGCATGCTTGTGAATTTATTTGATTGTGGTTAAATGAAAGGCAAACACGATTCATGTGACATTGTGATAGTAGAGTGAATGAGTGATTAGCTCTTATACACTTGTGTTTGAATGAAACACTTTATCTAGTGAGGAAATATTCATTGAGCACATGAACATCCATGTTTAGTTGATTAATCATTCATGAAAAATAGCATTTGTTGGATATTAAGTGACTTTGTGAACACCAAAGCATGTGTACATCTTGATTGAAATCTTTGTCATGAGTTTGATTGAAGTTTACTTATCTTGAAAAGAGGATTTTTGAATGAGTAAACCATTATAAGGATTGGTAGAAGATTGAGTTACATCTTGTTTGCTTGAGGACAAGCAAAGTTCTAAGTTTCGGGTTGTGATAACAATTGAAAAACTATTATTTTCATGCTTAAAATTGATACTAAAAGCAACCTTTAACACTTAGAAATTAGCTTGAAATCATGCTTTTGGTTATATTTTTAGAAATAAGAGAGCTAGACAGGTTTATGCTTGATTTCAGTGTTTTTGTGCAGGTTTTAAGGTGAATTTGGTGAAAGAAGTGAAGGAGGACAGAGATGGAATCAGAAAAGACATCAAAAAGTGCAAAAGGAGAAGTCGCAACTGCCGCTCAACGGTAGCTTACCGCTGAGCAGCACTCAGGCAGTCACGTTGGATCCGCTGAGGGGTGATTTGGCCGCTGAGGGGAAGAAAACAACTCACGCACTTACCGCTGAGCGGTAGTTTACCGCTGAGCGGCACTATTTTGGGCTTAGGCCTAATTTTCTGTAATTTTAGGACATCCTAAGGTTTGTATCTTTGGCAGAGACGAAGCAAACACTCTCTTTTTCCACCCTTTGAAGGAAGATCTTGGATGCTCAGGCTACCTCCTCCTCTTTCTAGGGTTCTATCTTTCATTCTTTCATTATTGTTCATCTAGTTTCACCATGAATATGGTGAACTAAACCTTGTATTGTTGTTGGGGAATCAATGTAGTCTTGTTAGGGTTTTTCCTCTTTGCTTATTGGCTTCTTTGTTTAACTCATTCATTGCCATGATTATTGATTTTGTCGATACGGGAACGTACGGGGAAGTCTAGATCCGGGGAATTTCTCCCAATAGCATATTGGTTGCCTTTAAGCTCCTGAACTTTAAGAACTAATTACTAGGAATGCTAGGAATTGTATGAACTCGTAATTAGGGATAGGCCTTCTTGCAAGGTAATTTAGAGAGTGGCATTAGCATTGATGATAAGAATGATGAATTCCTGAAAATATATGAGAATGGATGATGAGTCGTTATTTCTTGAATTATATTTAGTTTATTGCACTTAAATAAACCAGGGAATTGTGTTTAATTGCTTGTTATTTCCCCGTTTTTCCGAATTCTGCTTAATTTGGTCGGAAATTTGTAATTGTGCTAATTTGGATTTTCTGAGCTGATTAAGTGCATTTTTGAAGTGCAGGAAAATTTCGGAAATACATTTTGGGACATCAGGAAGATTGCCAAATAAATTCAAGACTCTCCAGACAAACATTTTTTTTTTGAATTAATTAAATTGTAATTCAGTAGTTTAGAATTTTTGAATCAACTCTTATATTTTGGGTCAATTTTTGGTAAATTAGATTAGACCCAAAATTAGAAATTAATGACTTGGCACCTAGGGTTTTATTTTTGTGGACCCTACCCTAAAAAGGGGACACACGGTCTTAGAAGTTTGGGGACAGCCGCCACACATTTTGGCAACTCTTCTCTCGGTTTTGAACGGGGGGAGTTTTCTTTGAACGTTTTTTCTATGGAATGAGAGATGGGAGGGCTGTTACGCTAGCATGAATGAGAGCTCCAAATTTATTTCAAATTGCAAATTCACTCTTGCCTTTTCATTTTGCTTTTCACGCACTATTTAATTGAAGCCTAGTCTAGCGTACTGGAAACGTTTTTCCTTAAGTTACATTTTGCATTCCATTTGGTAGGAGGTGCTGATTCTTGGAGCTGCAAGCGCTGTGACGTTCTTAATTTAAAGGCACTTTCATTTCTCTAAGTGATGTGACGCTGGAATGGGTGGAAGTTATGGCTGATGCGCACATTCATCTTAATTTCAATTTAGTGAGTTGCATGCTGCTGGAATGAAGCTGGAGGTGTGCGCTGTTACGTTTTGGAAGCAGCAGCACGTTGGTGTGTGTGGTGCTTGTCACGGCTGGAAAGAGGTGAAATGATGGTTCTAGAAGGCATGGAGAAAGTGGTGTGCTGTCACGGATTGGGAGGATGCACAACCTTACATTTTAACTTTTTGATTAAAGCCTTTTACTGCTCTTTGCTGGAATGAAAAAAAAAGGGCACCGTGACTAATGGTTGGAGAATCAATTCTAGATGATGGGACGTTTGGCATTATAAATGCATTTCCTTTATTACTTTGAGAGAGAATGAAGAGGTGATTAGATGGGTAGGTGCACTTGTTTGGTGATAAATTTCAGAGAAGAAATATTTGTTTTGGAGAGGACGTGCAATGCTTTGCTTGTTGGAGAGCTCCAAGATGCAAGCGAGAGGCGGTGACACGGGAAGAAGCTCTCGGCTTCTTTTACTTATTTCCAGCAGCAAGGATGTGGTTTTTCTTTCTTTAAAGGGCAGTAGCGGTGATTGAATTAGTAGTTTATTTCTATTTAGCTTAGTTGGAATAGAGAATGAGAGGATGCTTGAGGTGGCTGGAGATATTGGAAGCTGCTGAAACGTGTTGAAGGAGTGATGTGCCACGGCTTGAAGGAAGATGGAGCAAAGGGCATTTGGATTTAGCTTAGTAAGTGGCAGCTTGTTACGTTTAGAGGAGGAGAAATGATTATTTTTCTTTAAAGAAAAGTAGTTTGCTTTTGAATTATGGAATGAGAAGTAGATTAGGTAGAAGAGTGGTGCCACGGTAGAAGGCAGCTGTTACGATTAATGGGAGAGAAAAATTTATTTTCTTTTAATTTCTTTTGCCTAAGAATGGTTTGCATTATAGGTTGAATTGATTTTCTTCTTTTGGGGTGGTGAATTGTGTTTGGATATTTATTTATTGCAATGTTCAGTTTAATGTTTTCATGCACTGGAATACCGTCAATCATGTTTAGTTGTGTTTAATTTCCATTTTAATTTAAGTTCAATTACAGTCACAAACCTTTGATAACCCCCCCCCCCCCACTACGTGTTAATCTGAGATTGAACCCAAATTGGTCCTTGAGAGACGACCTAGGAGTCACTTCCTAGTCTATACTGCATTCTTTTATGCACAACTTTTGTGGGAGGTGCGACCCTCTCATCAAAATGGCGCCGTTGCCGGGGACCAACGGTTCAGTCTTAGGTCTTTTTGTTGTGTTTGTGTGTGTTGTGTTTTGTCTTGTGTTGTGATGTGATGTGATGTGATGTTCTGTTTTGTGTGTGCGTGTTGCATGTATAAATGTGTTGTGTTTTATTTGTTTCGTGATTTTTAGTATTCTTCTTTTTCCATGTCTACCTATTTTGATTTCGTGAACACTGCTTGTTTTGCTAGTGCCTCTGATTATGATTCTCGTTCTGCATGTTACTCTGATTGTAATTCATATTCTGCTGATTTCTATGTTGAGAACAATACGACTCATCCTCTAATTTCTGAGAGTGCTCTTTGTGAGCCGGTCTCACTTAAGGAGGATGATCTTCATTGCGATCTCACCCCTGGACTGATACATTTGCTGCCTAAGTTTCATGGTTTTGCAGGAGAATGCCCACACAGACATTTGGAGGAGCTCCACACCATGTGTTCTTCAATGAAGCCTCCAGATGTCCCTCTTGATTACATTTTCTTGAGCGCATTTCCGCATTCATTACAAGGAGCAGCTAAGGATTGGAAAGACTCTCTTCCTCTGAGATCCGTTACCGATTGGGGATATCTTGAGCATCAGTTTCTGAGCAAATTTTCCCTTGTGCAATATGCTTACAGCAACGGTCTTGGATGGAATGACCCTACTTTGGGATGGTATAATGCTCCACAGCATCAATATCAAGAACCACCATTCCAGAGTACTTTCATGCCTCCACCAGTCCAGCAATACCAAAGTCAGCAATATGATGCTCCTGCTCAAATAGCTCCTCAGCCTTCTACTTCTGAGCCTACATTGCAGGAGTTGTTGGAGCAGATGACCATGCAGAACCTTCAGTTTCAGCAAGAGAACATGCAGTTCCAGCAAGAAATAGGAGCTGCCATTCAGAGTATGACTGATCAGATAGGGCAGATGGCCACTCAACTCACTGAGGAACAGTCTCAAGATTCAGAGTTACCATTTCAGACTGTTCAGATTCCAGATGATGATGATAGTGGCATCAACATAGAAGATGGGGAGAAGAGTCATGAGCTTACTACTGCGCCACATACTTTCCCACCTTTAGATGGTCCCACTCTTGCACCTGAGGAGACTGCTGAAGATCTTGAGGACCAGGCAGGTATAAGCAGTAATTTTGAATCAGGTAGACAATTTTCATCTTCCACCACTTTTCCAATCTTTAGGGAAGTGGAGGAAAACATACCTAATTTTGACTATGCTGTCGATGATTATGCTGTTGATAGGTATGTTGGTGATTGTATTGTTGATGAGTCTGTTTTTAATTCTCCCTCTCTGCATGATGAGAATCAATTTTTGATATCAAATTCGTATGTTTATTCTCCATGCACTGAACATGAATCTGAATCTGTGGTTGATATTGTTTCTGAATTTGAAATTGATTCATGTTCTGAGAGTTTATCTGTTGTTCAGCCTGTTACACTGGGATTGGGTGTTATACCCCTGCATGTCATTTCTTTGGAACCACATTGCACTAACCCTATTGCAGGAGGTACAAATGAATTTGATCAACAAACACCCACAGTGGACAACAAAGGTGCTGACACTGACAAAAGCTTCAAGATCAATAGGCACCTGCTGAACCCACTCATCAACAATCACTTCTTCTTAGATCCAGCTGTGGAAGACATTTCCCTGCTTGATCAAATATGGAGGATGAAGCAATTTTTCCTCAAAACTTCCTGGCTGGATCCTGTGGTGGAAGACATCTCCCTGAAAGTCCAAAATTGGCAACTGCCACCATGACCAGGGGAGTTTTCTTTCTCTCTTCTCCCCCTTTTCCTACTTTTATTGCACTTGTCCATGATCTGTTGACTGTTATGATTTCTGATCTTATGCTTATGACACATTGAGGACACTGTGTAGTTTAAGTGTGGTCTATTGGGGGAGATTTTTAATTTTCTTCGTTAGTTTTTGTTTTCTTGGTTAAATTTTTTTTCTTTTCTAGGTAGTTTTTGTTTTGTCTTGTATACAGTTTTACATGTTTCTCTTGATTTCTGGACTTTGTTTGGGTTGTAGAATTATCATTTCCTTCACTTGATTGATACTTATTTGTTTGAAATCCTTGCTTTTCTCTGCTTGGAAGATGATTATGATTTTTGAGAGTTGAATTGATTGTGACAGAATTACCCTGTGTGAGATTTGAGCCACTTTATGTTCTTTCTTGTGTGTGATATGTCTCCTGATTGCTTGCACATATGCCTTGGCTTGACTCTTGTTGATAATTCTTGATTGATATGCATGTTTGGAAGTGATAAAGGCACTTTTGTTTTTGAGCCTCTCTAGCCAAATAAGCTTACCTTGTTCTGATTCTTTGAAAACCCTTTTGAGCCTATACTTTCCTCATTTCTTTGTTTTGAAGCTCATACACTAACTCTAAGTGAAAAACCATGATTACCTTAACCTTAGGAAATTTTGGAGCTTTGGAAGTGTTTTGGGAACAAGTGTGGTCTCCTTAGGGATTTTTATGAGTTGGCTAGTTGCTTCCTCTTCTTGTTTTGTGTTCAGAAATATGATTTATATCTCATCTCTTATAGTTGTGTGCTAAAGAGAGAAAAGAAAAGAGACAGGATGAAAAAAAAAATAGAGAAAAATGAGAAAAAAAAAAAAAATTAAAAAAAAAATATTTTGTGAATAATGGAGTCAAGAAGAGGATTGAATTAGAGGTCTGGGTGTGATTTGACTGTGTTTACACTTGTTCCCCATTGCTCCTCTATTTCTTTTGGTTTGTAGCTTCTCATCCATATTTATCCTACCTTGTCCTTGGCCCCATTTCACCCATAAAAGACCTTTTGATTTGAACATGCATATGTTTTGAGTGTTGATATTAGAGGTTTGCCAAGTCTGTTGTTGTTTGCTTTCTTGAGTGCATTGAGTTGAAATTCTTTACCTTATACACTTGAGAGATACAGTGATAGTGCATCTGTGAGGTTCTGTTGCTTTTGATTCACCTCTTGAGCTGATTGATCATTTTGCCATGTCTTGAATTGATTGGATGATTTCATGAGTATCTGCTTTCTCTGATTCATTCTGTGTTGGAAATGTCTACTTCTTTTCTCTGTCCAGATTTCTTGAGGACTGTGTAAATTCTGTTTGTTTCCTTGCGAGTCTTTGTTTTCTGTGTGCTAAGTTTGTGTCATACCCTAGATGTCCTTGGAACTGTTCCCTGATCTGCGTCTTGATTTTGCCCAGGAGTGCAAAAGACTAAGTGTGGTCTATTTTGATGAGTCAATATTTTGTTCACTTCACTTAGTTTATTATACTAGAATTAATCGGGGAATTGTGCTTAAATGTCTGGTATTTTCCCATTTTTCCTAATTGTGCTTAATTTGATCATAAATTCTTATTTTAATTAATTTGAATGATTTGAGCTAATTATTTGCATTATTAATTGTAGGGAAAATTTCGGAAATACAATTTGGAACATTTAGAGGCTAAATAGTAATCTGAGGAGGTGTGGATTTAAATTATGGGAGTGCACATGGAGATGGGCTTGGTTGGAGAAGCTAAGAAGTGGTGCTGGAAGAAAAAGAGGCTCACGGCCTGCACCCAACAGAAGCACGAGCGTCCAACACTTCAGCGCACGTCCAGCAGCTTCAGCACACGCCCACGACGAGCGTCCAGCAGATGGCACGCACGTCCTGATTTGGCTTCTCGCGGATAGCACGAGCGTCCAACACTTCAGCGCACGTCCAGCACGTCCGCACACATCCAGCACGAACGTCCAGCAGAGTGGAAGACAGCGCACGTCCAACACACTCCACAGCGCACGTCCGCACACATCCAGGCCGCACGTCCAATAGTTGCGGTCCAACACACGCCCATTCTTTCACGCTCCCAGCTGATTCGCATCCAGCGCCTTCTTCCATTCAGCAACAGCGAAGCCACATGGGAAGCAGCGGTGCATCCAGTAGAGTCCAGGAGGCATCACGCGTGAAGGTGCTCACGGCCCAGCAAGCAAGACTGAAGCAGCTTCATGCAGTACGGTGGCGAGGAGAATGAAGGTGCAGTGGTCCAGAAGCAAACAGGAGAGAGGAAGCCCACACACTCAGAGAAGGAAATTATTTGTTTATTTGGCAATGGGAATGTTTTTGTCTTCTTCCTTTTTAAAATGAAGCACGTAGAAAGTGGGGTGCAACCTTCCCTTAATTGGATAAAAAGTGGAGAACCCCCTCATTCATTATTGGCACGGTCCAGTACGGAAGAAATACTTTAAAAAAATTAATTAAGCATGGGCTGCAACGAAAAGGGGATAAAAGGGGGAGCCTAGCCGCCACCTTGGAGGGAGGCATTATTATCTTTCACTGAGAAAAAAAAAAGCACTGGAAAGATGGAGGGTTACGGTTAGCGGATTTTTCTTATTTTCACTGGAAGGAATGTAGCAAGGAGAGCTGCCACGTCCGAGCTCCAAGTGTTACGGCTTGGATGAAGAAGACCGTTTAGATTTTTCTTTGGCTGGGAATGTTTAGATTTTGAGGAAAAAGCTTACTTTATTTTTATGTTGCAGATTACACATGCCATTTTCAATATTTTCTTTTCAAGCATTTTGTTTTTATTAAAGTTTTCATTCTAGCATTTTACTGTGCACGTGGCTCTCGGTTTTATTTTTATTCAGAAGGTGATTTACTTGAAAGTGTGGACAGGGATTTCATTTGGTGCAGCACAAGGTGCATTTAATTTGGCTTTAATGGAATGAGTAGTAGATTAGGATAAAGTCTAGATGATGGGACATGTGGTAGCAGGAGGTGTAGCAATGTATTTCTTTTATTTGTTTAAGAATGAAGAGGTAGATTAGGTGAAGCAAAGTAGTGCACGGTCATGGGAATTTATTCCCTTGTCACGGTCAAGTCTAGAAGTTTTATTAATTTTTTAGTTAATCATTGAATGAAAACGGTGCAAGCTGGTGGAACACTGATTGAAGGGAGTAGGTGTGTGGTGTCAAAGTGATAAAGAAGCACAGTGATTCACGGGAGAATGTAGCTTCCAGTGTTGGTATGCACTTGGTGATTGGAGAATGATGGCCCAGCTTGGATGGTGGAAGCGTTTTCAATCAAGTGTATTCCCTTTGCATTTTTCTTTTAGAAAAACATTTTCTTTGAATTGCCTGTTATTCTCTTTTAGTTCTAAAAAGGTCTATGTTGATGTTTGAATCGGTGGTAATTTTTATTTTACAATTTCCAAGCTTTATTCCAATGTGCATTTAATTTGTTAGCTCAACATTGTCGTTTGAATAGTTTGAATTGTGTCTGGATATTTATATGTTACACTGTTCGGTTTAATGTTTTCATGCATTTTAATGCTTTCACTTATATTCGGTTGTGTTTAATTTTCATTTCTTAATTTCTTCATTTGCATTCACAAACCTTTCACAAACTCCCCCCCACTACGTGTTTGATCTGAGACTGAACCCAAATTGGTCCTTGAGAGACGACCTAGGAGTCACTTCCTAGCACTGTACTGCATTCTTTTATGCACAACTTTTGTGGGAGGTGCGACCCTCTCATCAATGGATAAGATAAAATTGATAACCCCAACAACATACTCATCCATATAATTCATTGAAGTGTTTGTTTTGTTCTTTGCCATTGATCAAATTCATGCATACATGTTTAGTTATTGTCTTTTGCATTAAAACCTATAATCAATTTGTTCTTAAGTCTTAAATAATCAACAAATCACATAGCTAAACTAGGCCGTGAGTCCTTTGGGAAAACGATACTTGGTCTTACCTTGTTTAATTACTTGATACGATTCGGTCACACTTGCCGATTGTTAAACAAGTTTGTGGCGCCATTTTTCGGTGTTCATAAATTTGTCATCATGCACGAAGTGCAGGAATTGGAGGAAGTGGAGGAAGTGGAGTGATGGAAGCAGCTTCACTCTTCAAGAATGAGCGGCTTGTCGGACCAGAGGTGGCAGCGGAATTGGAAAACGCAGATGTAGTTGGAGGTGCACGGAAGGTGTTTGATGAATTGTCTGGTGCGGTTTTGGAGTGTGTAGGCAGAGGTTCTAGCTCAGACGGCCTTCCAAGGGGGAAGGAAGCTAGAGATAAGTGTGCTAAGAAGGCACAAGTCAATGAACTTGAAAGTAAGAACTGACTAGACAGTTCAGCAGAGTTTCTTTATACAATTCAAGTTGAGTTTACAAGTGATAAGCTCTCTTTTTATAGGCAAAGATGAGCTTGGAAGTGTGCTATGAAAGCTACATCAGCCAAGAAATGATAAACGTGCAGACTTCCAATGTGCAGTAGCTGTTTCCCATCCATGTGCTCCACATGTTCCTTATGAAAAAGGTGTTGACTTAAGGAAGCCACCCGGTTGCTTTTGTTCCACATTTTGCACATGTTAAATGTGTTTCTTCTTGGCTAATTGATGATGAGCAGCAGCAAAGCTTCTTGGCAGCATAGGTTTCCAAGTCTTTATTATTTGGCCTACAAAACAAGGTAAAGATATTTAGTTAAAGAAGAACAAGCTAAGATATAGAAAGAAAAGATCAAGTCCTTTATTCAACTTCCCTTTCTTGGTCTTAGGGTAAAGTTGATACTTCTTTGGATGGGAAGTCCCTAAAGGGGTTGCCATCATGGAGGAAGTCGAGGAAGTGGAGGACATGGACGAAGTTGACAAAGTCAACAAAGTGGAAAAGGTGGAGGAAGTGGCTGGAGGAAGTGGAGGAAGTGGACGATGTGGACGAAGTTGACGAAGTTGAGGAATTGGAGGAGGTGGACGAAGTGCAGGAAGTGGACGAAGCAGAGGCAGTGGAGTAACTGGACAAAGTGGAGGAAGTGAACGAAGTTGCTGAAGTGAACGAAGTTGACGAAGTGGATGAAGTGGACGAAGTTGATGAAGTGGAGGAAGTGAAGGAAGTGGAGGCAACAGAGTAAGTGGACGAAGTGGTGGAAGTGGACGAGGTGGAGAAAGTTGACGAAGTGGAGGAAGTGGACGAAGTGAAGGAAGTGGAGGAAGTGGACGAAGTGGACGAAGTGGAGGATGTGAAGGAAGTAGACGAAGTGGAGGAAGTGAACGAAGTGGACGAAGGGGACGAAGTGGATGAAGTGGAGGAAGTGAAGGTAGTGGAGGAAGTGGCAGAAGTGGAGGAAGTGGACGAAGTTGAGGAAGTCTACGAAGTGGACGAAGTGCAGGAAGTAGAGGAAGTGGAGGAAGTGGAGGAAGTGGAGGAAGTGGCGGAAGTGGTCGAAGTGGAGGAAGTGGACCAAGTTGACGAAGTCTACAAAGTGGAGGAAGTGGAGGAAGTGGACGAGGTGGAGGAAGTGGAGGGAGTGGAGGAAGTGGAGGAAGTGGAGGAAGTGGAGGGAGTGGAGGAAATGGACGTAGTGGACGAAGTGGACGAATTGGAGAAGGTTGACGAAGTGGACGAAGTGGAGGATGTGGACGAAGTTGACAAAGTATACGAAGTGGACGAAGTGCAGGAAGTGCAGGAAGTGGAGGAAGTTGAGGAAGTCGGGGAAGTGGAGGACGTGGACGAAGTAGAGGAAGTGGACAAATTTGAGGAAGTGAACGAAGTGGACAAACTGGAGGAAGTGGAGGAATGGACGAAGTAGACGAAGTGGACGAAGTTGAGGAAGTGGACAAAGTGGAGGAAGTGGACAAAGTGGAGGATGTGGAGGAAGTAGACGAAGTGGAGGAAGTGGCGGAAGTGGAGGAAGTGGACGAAGTTGATAAAGTATACGAAGTGGACGAAGTGCACGAAGTGCAGGAATTGGAGGAAGTGGAGGAAGTGGGGGAAGTCGAGGAAGTGGAAGACATGGAGGAAGTGGAGGAAGTGGAGGAAGTTCAGGAAGCGATGGAAGTGGAGGCAGTGGAGGAATTGGAAGAAGTGGAGGAAGTGGAGGAAGTTGAGGAAGTGGAGGAAGTGGAGGAAGTAGAGGAAGTGGAGGAAGTGGACGAAGTAGAGGATTTGGAGAAAGCGAACGAAGTAGACGAAGTTATGAAGTTTAGTAAGTTGAGGAAGTGGAGGTAGTGGAGGAAGTGGAGGAAGTGGAGGAAGTGGAGGAAGTGGAGCAAGCGGAGGAAGTGGAGGGAGTGGAGGAAGTGGACGAAGTGGAGGAAGTGGAGGAAGTGGAGAAAGTTGACGAAGTGGACGAAGTGGAGGAAGTGGACGAAGTTGACAAAGTCTACGAGGTGGACGAAGTGCAGGAAGTGGACGAAGTTGACGAAGTTGACGAAGTTGACGAAGTTGACGAAGTTGACGAAGTGGAGGAAGTGGAGGAAGTGGAGGAAGTGGAGGAAGTGGAGGAAGTGGAGGGAGTGGAGGAAGTGGAGGAAGTGGAGGAAGTGGACGAAGTGGAGATAGTTGACGAAGTGGACGAAGTCGAGGAAGTGGACGAAGTGCAGGAAGTGGAGGAAGTGGAGGAAGTGGAAGAAGTGGACGAAGTGGAGGAAGTCGGGGAAGTGGAGGACGTGGACGAAGTTGACGAAGTCAACCAAGTGGAAAAGGTGGAGGGAGTGGGTGGAGGAAGTTGAGGAAATGGACGATTTGGACGAAGTTGACGAAGTTGAGGAATTGGAGGAGGTGGACAAAGTGGAGGAAGTGGACGAAGTGGAGGAAGTGGAGGAAGTGAACAAAGTTGCTGAAGTGGACGAAGTTGACGAATGGAAGAAGTTGACGAAGTTGAGGAGGTCAAGGAAGTGGAGCAGTGGAGGAAGTGGACAAAGTTGACGAAGTGGACGAAGTGGAGGAAGGGACAAAGTGGTGGAAATGGAGGAAGTGGACGAAGTTGAGGACGCTGAGGAACTGTAGGAAGTGGAGGAAGTGGAAGAAGTTGACGAAGTGGACGAAGTGGAGGAAGGGACGAAGTGGAGGAAATGGAGGAAGTGGACGAAGTTGAGGACGCTGAGGAACTGTAGGAAGTGGAGGAAATGGAAGAAGTTGACGAAGTGGAGGAAGTAGAGGAAGTGGACGAAGTGGACGAAGTTTAGGAATTAGAGGAAGTGGACGAATTAGAGGAAGTGGAGGAAGTTGACGAAGTTGAGGAAGTGAAGGAAGTAGAGGCAGTGGAGGAAGTGGACGAAGTGGAGGAAACGGAGGAAGTTGAGGAACTAGAGGAAGTGGATGAAGTGGACAAAGTTGATGAAGTATACGAAGTGGAGGAAGTGGAACAAGTACTGGAAGTGGAGGAAGTGGACGAAGTTGAGGAAGTGATGGAAGTGGAGGCAGTGGAGGAATTGGAAGAAGTGGAGGAAGTTGAGGAAGTGGAGGAAGTGGACAAAGTGGAGGAAGTGGAGGAAGTGGACGAAGTCATTACTCTTAGCAGGGCACTCCTCCTTTATTGTGCAATCAGAAACTTGAATGTCAATATTGGACAGGTAATAGCTGATGAGATAAGGGCGTGTGCTAACACAACAAACAACAAAGCACCCTTAGGACATCCGTCCTTAATCACACACCTCTGCAAGATAGCTGGGGTGGATACTTCATCTCCACCCTTCGAAAGGCCAAGGAAAGAAATTGATGAGGCTTATTATAGACAATATTGTGGAGGAGATGAAGCAGCTCAACCAGTTCCACCACGCCGTACTCGCAGAGAAAGAGGGCAAGCACAGAGTAGGGAATCTGCTGAGACACATGAAGCAGAACCATTCCAAATGAGGGACATGTACATGTCTCTTATAGGTGCGCAGTTACATTCTATCCACAGAGGGCAGGTGGCTACTGCAGAGATGATTTTTGGAATGTATGATACACCTCCAGCACACAGGTGGACTATGGAGGAATTTCATAATTTGGTAGCTTGGCCAGAAGAGCAGGTACAAGGAGGCAGAGCTGAAGCAGCTGAAGCTTCAGCTATGGAGATGGAGGAAGAAGATGATGAAGCGGATGATGAGGACGCATTTGAGGATGCTGCAGATGAAGAAGAAGAAGAGGATACAGATGACAGCTCAGATTGATGGGGAGCTGAGATAGCATTTACTGATGAATGTTATCATGACTAGAGCAGGACTTATGCTTTTATTTGGTTTTGTGTTATGAACTTATTTACTTTTGTTTTAGAATAGGGTTTGATGTACTCAATTGGAAACTTTGTCTGGTGTGATGGTTTGCTTATAATTGTGATTGTTTGATAAGTGATGCTTGATGATACTTTGATATGGATTGATGTTGAGCTGTGCACATTACATGCTTGTACAGGTGATTCATAAGCTTTGTGAACAAATGCATGATGTTGTGATTGTGATTGTGATATTAAGCAGGATGTTTATGTCAAATGTGAATGAGCTTATATGTGAGGTTTTGAGCTTCAGAGTTTTTGTGATTGAATGCTATTACGTTGGAAACATGAATGACTTTGCCCAGGTTTTCGATGATTGAATTACTTACTTGTTTGCATTATATGATCAAGGCCATTTGTTGGTAACCCTTATATTAGCCAATTTCATGATTAGCCACTAAAAGAGAACACTATGTGTTCTATCCTTTGAACCTTTAGCCTTGAACATGATTTGGAAACCCTTGTTGAAAAGCTTTACCTTGAGTTAAGTAGAAAATATTTTGTGGTATTGATAAAGTTCAAGTTTGGGGTTGTTGGAAAATAGAAAGGGAAATTGAAAGCATTGAGCTAAGAGCTAAGAATAAGAATGTGAAAGAATAAAGAAAAGAAAAGAAAAAGCAAAGCTCAATGCAAAAGAAAGTTGGGAATAAATAAAAATGATTGTGTTGATATGATTCTCTTAACTCAAGGGTTTTGTGATCCAAAAAAAAACCAATTTTCTTGTTAGCCCAGCCACATTATAAGCCATTGAAAAAGTCCTTGTGATGATGCATGCTTGTGAATTTATTTGATTGTGGTTAAATGAAAGGCAAACACGATTCATGTGACATTGTGATAGTAGAGTGAATGAGTGATTAGCTCTTATACACTTGTGTTTGAATGAAACACTTTATCTAGTGAGGAAATATTCATTGAGCACATGAACATCCATGTTTAGTTGATTAATCATTCATGAAAAATAGCATTTGTTGGATATTAAGTGACTTTGTGAACACCAAAGCATGTGTACATCTTGATTGAAATCTTTGTCATGAGTTTGATTGAAGTTTACTTATCTTGAAAAGAGGATTTTTGAATGAGTAAACCATTATAAGGATTGGTAGAAGATTGAGTTACATCTTGTTTGCTTGAGGACAAGCAAAGTTCTAAGTTTCGGGTTGTGATAACAATTGAAAAACTATTATTTTCATGCTTAAAATTGATACTAAAAGCAACCTTTAACACTTAGAAATTAGCTTGAAATCATGCTTTTGGTTATATTTTTAGAAATAAGAGAGCTAGACAGGTTTATGCTTGATTTCAGTGTTTTTGTGCAGGTTTTAAGGTGAATTTGGTGAAAGAAGTGAAGGAGGACAGAGATGGAATCAGAAAAGACATCAAAAAGTGCAAAAGGAGAAGTCGCAACTGCCGCTCAACGGTAGCTTACCGCTGAGCAGCACTCAGGCAGTCACGTTGGATCCGCTGAGGGGTGATTTGGCCGCTGAGGGGAAGAAAACAACTCACGCACTTACCGCTGAGCGGTAGTTTACCGCTGAGCGGCACTATTTTGGGCTTAGGCCTAATTTTCTGTAATTTTAGAATAGTATATAAGCTTTAGGACATCCTAAGGTTTGTATCTTTGGCAGAGACGAAGCAAACACTCTCTTTTTCCACCCTTTGAAGGAAGATCTTGGATGCTCAGGCTACCTCCTCCTCTTTCTAGGGTTCTATCTTTCATTCTTTCATTATTGTTCATCTAGTTTCACCATGAATATGGTGAACTAAACCTTGTATTGTTGTTGGGGAATCAATGTAGTCTTGTTAGGGTTTTTCCTCTTTGCTTATTGGCTTCTTTGTTTAACTCATTCATTGCCATGATTATTGATTTTGTCGATACGGGAACGTACGGGGAAGTCTAGATCCGGGGAATTTCTCCCAATAGCATATTGGTTGCCTTTAAGCTCCTGAACTTTAAGAACTAATTACTAGGAATGCTAGGAATTGTATGAACTCGTAATTAGGGATAGGCCTTCTTGCAAGGTAATTTAGAGAGTGGCATTAGCATTGATGATAAGAATGATGAATTCCTGAAAATATATGAGAATGGATGATGAGTCGTTATTTCTTGAATTATATTTAGTTTATTGCACTTAAATAAACCAGGGAATTGTGTTTAATTGCTTGTTATTTCCCCGTTTTTCCGAATTCTGCTTAATTTGGTCGGAAAATTGTAATTGTGCTAATTTGGATTTTCTGAGCTGATTAAGTGCATTTTTGAAGTGCAGGAAAATTTCGGAAATACATTTTGGGACATCAGGAAGATTGCCAAATAAATTCAAGACTCTCCAGACAAACATTTTTTTTTTTGAATTAATTAAATTGTAATTCAGTAGTTTAGAATTTTTGAATCAACTCTTATATTTTGGGTCAATTTTTGGTAAATTAGATTAGACCCAAAATTAGAAATTAATGACTTGGCACCTAGGGTTTTATTTTTGTGGACCCTACCCTAAAAAGGGGACACACGGTCTTAGAAGTTTGGGGACAGCCGCCACACATTTTGGCAACTCTTCTCTCGGTTTTGAACGGGGGGAGTTTTCTTTGAACGTTTTTTCTATGGAATGAGAGATGGGAGGGCTGTTACGCTAGCATGAATGAGAGCTCCAAATTTATTTCAAATTGCAAATTCACTCTTGCCTTTTCATTTTGCTTTTCACGCACTATTTAATTGAAGCCTAGTCTAGCGTACTGGAAACGTTTTTCCTTAAGTTACATTTTGCATTCCATTTGGTAGGAGGTGCTGATTCTTGGAGCTGCAAGCGCTGTGACGTTCTTAATTTAAAGGCACTTTCATTTCTCTAAGTGATGTGACGCTGGAATGGGTGGAAGTTATGGCTGATGCGCACATTCATCTTAATTTCAATTTAGTGAGTTGCATGCTGCTGGAATGAAGCTGGAGGTGTGCGCTGTTACGTTTTGGAAGCAGCAGCACGTTGGTGTGTGTGGTGCTTGTCACGGCTGGAAAGAGGTGAAATGATGGTTCTAGAAGGCATGGAGAAAGTGGTGTGCTGTCACGGATTGGGAGGATGCACAACCTTACATTTTAACTTTTTGATTAAAGCCTTTTACTGCTCTTTGCTGGAATGAAAAAAAAAGGGCACCGTGACTAATGGTTGGAGAATCAATTCTAGATGATGGGACGTTTGGCATTATAAATGCATTTCCTTTATTACTTTGAGAGAGAATGAAGAGGTGATTAGATGGGTAGGTGCACTTGTTTGGTGATAAATTTCAGAGAAGAAATATTTGTTTTGGAGAGGACGTGCAATGCTTTGCTTGTTGGAGAGCTCCAAGATGCAAGCGAGAGGCGGTGACACGGGAAGAAGCTCTCGGCTTCTTTTACTTATTTCCAGCAGCAAGGATGTGGTTTTTCTTTCTTTAAAGGGCA
The DNA here is from genome assembly GCF_029865625.1 of Vigna umbellata. Classification (NCBI taxonomy): domain Eukaryota; kingdom Viridiplantae; phylum Streptophyta; class Magnoliopsida; order Fabales; family Fabaceae; genus Vigna; species Vigna umbellata. The sequence goes on along the minus strand of NC_142170.1, from coordinate 30,267,766 downwards.
GTAGCGGTGATTGAATTAGTAGTTTATTTCTATTTAGCTTAGTTGGAATAGAGAATGAGAGGATGCTTGAGGTGGCTGGAGATATTGGAAGCTGCTGAAACGTGTTGAAGGAGTGATGTGCCACGGCTTGAAGGAAGATGGAGCAAAGGGCATTTGGATTTAGCTTAGTAAGTGGCAGCTTGTTACGTTTAGAGGAGGAGAAATGATTATTTTTCTTTAAAGAAAAGTAGTTTGCTTTTGAATTATGGAATGAGAAGTAGATTAGGTAGAAGAGTGGTGCCACGGTAGAAGGCAGCTGTTACGATTAATGGGAGAGAAAAATTTATTTTCTTTTAATTTCTTTTGCCTAAGAATGGTTTGCATTATAGGTTGAATTGATTTTCTTCTTTTGGGGTGGTGAATTGTGTTTGGATATTTATTTATTGCAATGTTCAGTTTAATGTTTTCATGCACTGGAATACCGTCAATCATGTTTAGTTGTGTTTAATTTCCATTTTAATTTAAGTTCAATTACAGTCACAAACCTTTGATAACCCCCCCCCACTACGTGTTAATCTGAGACTGAACCCAAATTGGTCCTTGAGAGACGACCTAGGAGTCACTTCCTAGTCTATACTGCATTCTTTTATGCACAACTTTTGTGGGAGGTGCGACCCTCTCATCAAAATGGCGCCGTTGCCGGGGACCAACGGTTCAGTCTTAGGTCTTTTTGTTGTGTTTGTGTGTGTTGTGTTTTGTCTTGTGTTGTGATGTGATGTGATGTGATGTTCTGTTTTGTGTGTGCGTGTTGCATGTATAAATGTGTTGTGTTTTATTTGTTTCGTGATTTTTAGTATTCTTCTTTTTCCATGTCTACCTATTTTGATTTCGTGAACACTGCTTGTTTTGCTAGTGCCTCTGATTATGATTCTCGTTCTGCATGTTACTCTGATTGTAATTCATATTCTGCTGATTTCTATGTTGAGAACAATACGACTCATCCTCTAATTTCTGAGAGTGCTGTTTGTGAGCCGGTCTCACTTAAGGAGGATGATCTTCATTGCGATCTCACCCCTGGACTGATACATTTGCTGCCTAAGTTTCATGGTTTTGCAGGAGAATGCCCACACAGACATTTGGAGGAGCTCCACACCATGTGTTCTTCAATGAAGCCTCCAGATGTCCCTCTTGATTACATTTTCTTGAGCGCATTTCCGCATTCATTACAAGGAGCAGCTAAGGATTGGAAAGACTCTCTTCCTCTGAGATCCGTTACCGATTGGGGATATCTTGAGCATCAGTTTCTGAGCAAATTTTCCCTTGTGCAATATGCTTACAGCAACGGTCTTGGATGGAATGACCCTACTTTGGGATGGTATAATGCTCCACAGCATCAATATCAAGAACCACCATTCCAGAGTACTTTCATGCCTCCACCAGTCCAGCAATACCAAAGTCAGCAATATGATGCTCCTGCTCAAATAGCTCCTCAGCCTTCTACTTCTGAGCCTACATTGCAGGAGTTGTTGGAGCAGATGACCATGCAGAACCTTCAGTTTCAGCAAGAGAACATGCAGTTCCAGCAAGAAATAGGAGCTGCCATTCAGAGTATGACTGATCAGATAGGGCAGATGGCCACTCAACTCACTGAGGAACAGTCTCAAGATTCAGAGTTACCATTTCAGACTGTTCAGATTCCAGATGATGATGATAGTGGCATCAACATAGAAGATGGGGAGAAGAGTCATGAGCTTACTACTGCGCCACATACTTTCCCACCTTTAGATGGTCCCACTCTTGCACCTGAGGAGACTGCTGAAGATCTTGAGGACCAGGCAGGTATAAGCAGTAATTTTGAATCAGGTAGACAATTTTCATCTTCCACCACTTTTCCAATCTTTAGGGAAGTGGAGGAAAACATACCTAATTTTGACTATGCTGTCGATGATTATGCTGTTGATAGGTATGTTGGTGATTGTATTGTTGATGAGTCTGTTTTTAATTCTCCCTCTCTGCATGATGAGAATCAATTTTTGATATCAAATTCGTATGTTTATTCTCCATGCACTGAACATGAATCTGAATCTGTGGTTGATATTGTTTCTGAATTTGAAATTGATTCATGTTCTGAGAGTTTATCTGTTGTTCAGCCTGTTACACTGGGATTGGGTGTTATACCCCTGCATGTCATTTCTTTGGAACCACATTGCACTAACCCTATTGCAGGAGGTACAAATGAATTTGATCAACAAACACCCACAGTGGACAACAAAGGTGCTGACACTGACAAAAGCTTCAAGATCAATAGGCACCTGCTGAACCCACTCATCAACAATCACTTCTTCTTAGATCCAGCTGTGGAAGACATTTCCCTGCTTGATCAAATATGGAGGATGAAGCAATTTTTCCTCAAAACTTCCTGGCTGGATCCTGTGGTGGAAGACATCTCCCTGAAAGTCCAAAATTGGCAACTGCCACCATGACCAGGGGAGTTTTCTTTCTCTCTTCTCCCCCTTTTCCTACTTTTATTGCACTTGTCCATGATCTGTTGACTGTTATGATTTCTGATCTTATGCTTATGACACATTGAGGACACTGTGTAGTTTAAGTGTGGTCTATTGGGGGAGATTTTTAATTTTCTTCGTTAGTTTTTGTTTTCTTGGTTAAATTTTTTTTCTTTTCTAGGTAGTTTTTGTTTTGTCTTGTATACAGTTTTACATGTTTCTCTTGATTTCTGGACTTTGTTTGGGTTGTAGAATTATCATTTCCTTCACTTGATTGATACTTATTTGTTTGAAATCCTTGCTTTTCTCTGCTTGGAAGATGATTATGATTTTTGAGAGTTGAATTGATTGTGACAGAATTACCCTGTGTGAGATTTGAGCCACTTTATGTTCTTTCTTGTGTGTGATATGTCTCCTGATTGCTTGCACATATGCCTTGGCTTGACTCTTGTTGATAATTCTTGATTGATATGCATGTTTGGAAGTGATAAAGGCACTTTTGTTTTTGAGCCTCTCTAGCCAAATAAGCTTACCTTGTTCTGATTCTTTGAAAACCCTTTTGAGCCTATACTTTCCTCATTTCTTTGTTTTGAAGCTCATACACTAACTCTAAGTGAAAAACCATGATTACCTTAACCTTAGGAAATTTTGGAGCTTTGGAAGTGTTTTGGGAACAAGTGTGGTCTCCTTAGGGATTTTTATGAGTTGGCTAGTTGCTTCCTCTTCTTGTTTTGTGTTCAGAAATATGATTTATATCTCATCTCTTATAGTTGTGTGCTAAAGAGAGAAAAGAAAAGAGACAGGATGAAAAAAAAAATAGAGAAAAATGAGAAAAAAAAAAAATTAAAAAAAAAATATTTTGTGAATAATGGAGTCAAGAAGAGGATTGAATTAGAGGTCTGGGTGTGATTTGACTGTGTTTACACTTGTTCCCCATTGCTCCTCTATTTCTTTTGGTTTGTAGCTTCTCATCCATATTTATCCTACCTTGTCCTTGGCCCCATTTCACCCATAAAAGACCTTTTGATTTGAACATGCATATGTTTTGAGTGTTGATATTAGAGGTTTGCCAAGTCTGTTGTTGTTTGCTTTCTTGAGTGCATTGAGTTGAAATTCTTTACCTTATACACTTGAGAGATACAGTGATAGTGCATCTGTGAGGTTCTGTTGCTTTTGATTCACCTCTTGAGCTGATTGATCATTTTGCCATGTCTTGAATTGATTGGATGATTTCATGAGTATCTGCTTTCTCTGATTCATTCTGTGTTGGAAATGTCTACTTCTTTTCTCTGTCCAGATTTCTTGAGGACTGTGTAAATTCTGTTTGTTTCCTTGCGAGTCTTTGTTTTCTGTGTGCTAAGTTTGTGTCATACCCTAGATGTCCTTGGAACTGTTCCCTGATCTGCGTCTTGATTTTGCCCAGGAGTGCAAAAGACTAAGTGTGGTCTATTTTGATGAGTCAATATTTTGTTCACTTCACTTAGTTTATTATACTAGAATTAATCGGGGAATTGTGCTTAAATGTCTGGTATTTTCCCATTTTTCCTAATTGTGCTTAATTTGATCATAAATTCTTATTTTAATTAATTTGAATGATTTGAGCTAATTATTTGCATTATTAATTGTAGGGAAAATTTCGGAAATACAATTTGGAACATTTAGAGGCTAAATAGTAATCTGAGGAGGTGTGGATTTAAATTATGGGAGTGCACATGGAGATGGGCTTGGTTGGAGAAGCTAAGAAGTGGTGCTGGAAGAAAAAGAGGCTCACGGCCTGCACCCAACAGAAGCACGAGCGTCCAACACTTCAGCGCACGTCCAGCAGCTTCAGCACACGCCCACGACGAGCGTCCAGCAGATGGCACGCACGTCCTGATTTGGCTTCTCGCGGATAGCACGAGCGTCCAACACTTCAGCGCACGTCCAGCACGTCCGCACACATCCAGCACGAACGTCCAGCAGAGTGGAAGACAGCGCACGTCCAACACACTCCACAGCGCACGTCCGCACACATCCAGGCCGCACGTCCAATAGTTGCGGTCCAGCACACGCCCATTCTTTCACGCTCCCAGCTGATTCGCATCTAGCGCCTTCTTCCATTCAGCAACAGCGAAGCCACATGGGAAGCAGCGGTGCATCCAGTAGAGTCCAGGAGGCATCACGCGTGAAGGTGCTCACGGCCCAGCAAGCAAGACTGAAGCAGCTTCATGCAGTACGGTGGCGAGGAGAATGAAGGTGCAGTGGTCCAGAAGCAAACAGGAGAGAGGAAGCCCACACACTCAGAGAAGGAAATTATTTGTTTATTTGGCAATGGGAATGTTTTTGTCTTCTTCCTTTTTAAAATGAAGCACGTAGAAAGTGGGGTGCAACCTTCCCTTAATTGGATAAAAAGTGGAGAACCCCCTCATTCATTATTGGCACGGTCCAGTACGGAAGAAATACTTTAAAAAAATTAATTAAGCATGGGCTGCAACGAAAAGGGGATAAAAGGGGGAGCCTAGCCGCCACCTTGGAGGGAGGCATTATTATCTTTCACTGAGAAAAAAAAAAGCACTGGAAAGATGGAGGGTTACGGTTAGCGGATTTTTCTTATTTTCACTGGAAGGAATGTAGCAAGGAGAGCTGCCACGTCCGAGCTCCAAGTGTTACGGCTTGGATGAAGAAGACCGTTTAGATTTTCTTTGGCTGGGAATGTTTAGATTTTGAGGAAAAAGCTTACTTTATTTTTATGTTGCAGATTACACATGCCATTTTCAATATTTTCTTTTCAAGCATTTTGTTTTTATTAAAGTTTTCATTCTAGCATTTTACTGTGCACGTGGCTCTCGGTTTTATTTTTATTCAGAAGGTGATTTACTTGAAAGTGTGGACAGGGATTTCATTTGGTGCAGCACAAGGTGCATTTAATTTGGCTTTAATGGAATGAGTAGTAGATTAGGATAAAGTCTAGATGATGGGACATGTGGTAGCAGGAGGTGTAGCAATGTATTTCTTTTATTTGTTTAAGAATGAAGAGGTAGATTAGGTGAAGCAAAGTAGTGCACGGTCATGGGAATTTATTCCCTTGTCACGGTCAAGTCTAGAAGTTTTATTAATTTTTTAGTTAATCATTGAATGAAAACGGTGCAAGCTGGTGGAACACTGATTGAAGGGAGTAGGTGTGTGGTGTCAAAGTGATAAAGAAGCACAGTGATTCACGGGAGAATGTAGCTTCCAGTGTTGGTATGCACTTGGTGATTGGAGAATGATGGCCCAGCTTGGATGGTGGAAGCGTTTTCAATCAAGTGTACACGCTTCCCTTTGCATTTTTCTTTTAGAAAAACATTTTCTTTGAATTGCCTGTTATTCTCTTTTAGTTCTAAAAAGGTCTATGTTGATGTTTGAATCGGTGGTAATTTTTATTTTACAATTTCCAAGCTTTATTCCAATGTGCATTTAATTTGTTAGCTCAACATTGTCGTTTGAATAGTTTGAATTGTGTCTGGATATTTATATGTTACACTGTTCGGTTTAATGTTTTCATGCATTTTAATGCTTTCACTTATATTCGGTTGTGTTTAATTTTCATTTCTTAATTTCTTCATTTGCATTCATAAATTTGTCATCATGCACGAAGTGCAGGAATTGGAGGAAGTGGAGGAAGTGGAGTGATGGAAGCAGCTTCACTCTTCAAGAATGAGCGGCTTGTCGGACCAGAGGTGGCAGCGGAATTGGAAAACGCAGATGTAGTTGGAGGTGCACGGAAGGTGTTTGATGAATTGTCTGGTGCGGTTTTGGAGTGTGTAGGCAGAGGTTCTAGCTCAGACGGCCTTCCAAGGGGGAAGGAAGCTAGAGATAAGTGTGCTAAGAAGGCACAAGTCAATGAACTTGAAAGTAAGAACTGACTAGACAGTTCAGCAGAGTTTCTTTATACAATTCAAGTTGAGTTTACAAGTGATAAGCTCTCTTTTTATAGGCAAAGATGAGCTTGGAAGTGTGCTATGAAAGCTACATCAGCCAAGAAATGATAAACGTGCAGACTTCCAATGTGCAGTAGCTGTTTCCCATCCATGTGCTCCACATGTTCCTTATGAAAAAGGTGTTGACTTAAGGAAGCCACCCGGTTGCTTTTGTTCCACATTTTGCACATGTTAAATGTGTTTCTTCTTGGCTAATTGATGATGAGCAGCAGCAAAGCTTCTTGGCAGCATAGGTTTCCAAGTCTTTATTATTTGGCCTACAAAACAAGGTAAAGATATTTAGTTAAAGAAGAACAAGCTAAGAGTTAGAAAGAAAAGATTAAGTCCTTTATTCAACTTCCCTTTCTTGGTCTTAGGGTAAAGTTGATACTTCTTTGGATGGGAAGTCCCTAAAGGGGTTGCCATCATGGAGGAAGTCGAGGAAGTGGAGGACATGGACGAAGTTGACAAAGTCAACAAAGTGGAAAAGGTGGAGGAAGTGGCTGGAGGAAGTGGAGGAAGTGGACGATGTGGACGAAGTTGACGAAGTTGAGGAATTGGAGGAGGTGGACGAAGTGCAGGAAGTGGACGAAGCAGAGGCAGTGGAGTAACTGGACAAAGTGGAGGAAGTGAACGAAGTTGCTGAAGTGAACGAAGTTGACGAAGTGGATGAAGTGGACGAAGTTGATGAAGTGGAGGAAGTGAAGGAAGTGGAGGCAACAGAGTAAGTGGACGAAGTGGTGGAAGTGGACGAGGTGGAGAAAGTTGACGAAGTGGAGGAAGTGGACGAAGTGAAGGAAGTGGAGGAAGTGGACGAAGTGGACGAAGTGGAGGATGTGAAGGAAGTAGACGAAGTGGAGGAAGTGAACGAAGTGGACGAAGGGGACGAAGTGGATGAAGTGGAGGAAGTGAAGGTAGTGGAGGAAGTGGCAGAAGTGGAGGAAGTGGACGAAGTTGAGGAAGTCTACGAAGTGGACGAAGTGCAGGAAGTAGAGGAAGTGGAGGAAGTGGAGGAAGTGGAGGAAGTGGCGGAAGTGGTCGAAGTGGAGGAAGTGGACCAAGTTGACGAAGTCTACAAAGTGGAGGAAGTGGAGGAAGTGGACGAGGTGGAGGAAGTGGAGGGAGTGGAGGAAGTGGAGGAAGTGGAGGGAGTGGAGGAAGTCGGGGAAGTGGAGGACGTGGACGAAGTAGAGGAAGTGGACAAATTTGAGGAAGTGAACGAAGTGGACAAACTGGAGGAAGTGGAGGAATGGACGAAGTAGACGAAGTGGACGAAGTTGAGGAAGTGGACAAAGTGGAGGAAGTGGACAAAGTGGAGGATGTGGAGGAAGTAGACGAAGTGGAGGAAGTGGCGGAAGTGGAGGAAGTGGACGAAGTTGATAAAGTATACGAAGTGGACGAAGTGCACGAAGTGCAGGAATTGGAGGAAGTGGAGGAAGTGGGGGAAGTCGAGGAAGTGGAAGACATGGAGGAAGTGGAGGAAGTGGAGGAAGTTCAGGAAGCGATGGAAGTGGAGGCAGTGGAGGAATTGGAAGAAGTGGAGGAAGTTGAGGAAGTGGAGGAAGTGGAGGAAGTGGACGAAGTAGAGGATTTGGAGAAAGCGAACGAAGTAGACGAAGTTATGAAGTTTAGTAAGTTGAGGAAGTGGAGGTAGTGGAGGAAGTGGAGGAAGTGGAGGAAGTGGAGGAAGTGGAGCAAGCGGAGGAAGTGGAGGGAGTGGAGGAAGTGGACGAAGTGGAGGAAGTGGACGAAGTGGAGAAAGTTGACGAAGTGGACGAAGTGGAGGAAGTGGACGAAGTTGACAAAGTCTACGAGGTGGACGAAGTGCAGGAAGTGGACGAAGTTGACGAAGTTGACGAAGTGGAGGAAGTGGAGGAACTGGAGGAAGTGGAGGAAGTGGAGGGAGTGGAGGAAGTGGACGAAGTGGAGATAGTTGACGAAGTGGACGAAGTCGAGGAAGTGGACGAAGTGCAGGAAGTGGAGGAAGTGGAGGAAGTGGAAGATTTGGACGAAGTGGAGGAAGTCGGGGAAGTGGAGGACGTGGACGAAGTTGACGAAGTCAACCAAGTGGAAAAGGTGGAGGGAGTGGGTGGAGGAAGTGGAGGAAATGGACGATTTGGACGAAGTTGACGAAATTGAGGAATTGGAGGAGGTGGACAAAGTGGAGGAAGTGGACGAAGTGGAGGAAGTGGAGGAAGTGAACAAAGTTGCTGAAGTGGACGAAGTTGATGAATGGAAGAAGTTGACGAAGTTGAGGAGGTCAAGGAAGTGGAGCAGTGGAGGAAGTGGACAAAGTTGACGAAGTGGACGAAGTGGAGGAAGGGACGAAGTGGTGGAAATGGAGGAAGTGGACGAAGTTGAGGACGCTGAGGAACTGTAGGAAGTGGAGGAAGTGGAAGAAGTTGACGAAGTGGACGAAGTGGAGGAAGGGACGAAGTGGAGGAAATGGAGGAAGTGGACGAAGTTGAGGACGTTGAGGAAGTGTAGGAAGTGGAGGAAATGGAAGAAGTTGACGAAGTGGAGGAAGTAGAGGAAGTGGACGAAGTGGACGAAGTTTAGGAATTAGAGGAAGTGGACGAAGTAGAGGAAGTGGAGGAAGTTGACGAAGTTGAGGAAGTGAAGGAAGTAGAGGCAGTGGAGGAAGTGGACGAAGTGGAGGAAACGGAGGAAGTTGAGGAACTAGAGGAAGTGGATGAAGTGGACAAAGTTGATGAAGTATACGAAGTGGAGGAAGTGGAACAAGTACTGGAAGTGGAGGAAGTGGACGAAGTTGAGGAAGTGATGGAAGTGGAGGCAGTGGAGGAATTGGAAGAAGTGGAGGAAGTTGAGGAAGTGGAGGAAGTGGACAAAGTGGAGGAAGTGGAGGAAGTGGACGAAGTTATGAAGTTGAGGAAGTTGAGGAAGTGGAGGCAGTGGAGGAAGTGGACGAAGTGGGTGAAGTGGACGAAGTGGACGAAGTTGACGAAGTAAAGGAAGTGAAGGTTGTGGAGGAAGTGGACGAAGTTGACGAAGTTGACGAAGTGGACGAAGTGGACGAAGCGGACAAAGTTGATGAAGTTTAGGAAGTGAAGGAAGTGGAGGCAATGGAGTAAGTGGATGAAGTGGTGGAAGTTGATGGACAAATTTGTAAGCACCAAAATATGATGTCACAAACTTGTTTCACAATCGGCAAGTATGACCGAATCGTTCAAGTAATAAAACTTGGTAAGACCAAGTATCGTTCTTCCCAAAGGACTCACGGCCTAGTTTAGTTATGTGGTTTCTTGATTAACTAAGACTTACGAACGAAATATTTAGGTTTAAAATGCAAGACAGAAAATAAACATGTATGCATGAATTGATCAATGGCAAAGATAAAAGATAAACACTTTCAATGGAATATATGAATGAATATGTTGTTGGGGGTCAATTTCATCTCATCCACTCTCATATATTTTAGGAATTCAACATTCAAATCATCATTGTTAATGCCACTCACTAATGTACCATTCTAGATGGCTTCTCCCTAATCAAATAGTTCATACAATTCCTAGCATTCCTAATGATTAGTTCATTACCGCAGGAGCTTAAGGCAACCAATATAATATTGTCAGTAAAATATTGGGAGAAATTCCCCGGATCTAGATTTCCCCGTACGTGTCCGTATCAACAAAACCAATAATCATGCATTAGAATGAGTTAAACAATGCAAGCATTGAGCAAAGAGGAAAAACCCTAACTAATGATGAAAAGAAAGCATATGTCTTAATTCAAAGATGTATTCAACAAATCCATATATGAGAGCTTCAAGAGATTACATTGATTCCCCAACAAACATACAAGGTTTAGTTCACCATATTCATGGTGAATCTAGATGAATAACAATGAAAGTATGAAAGAATAAACCCAATAAAGGTGAAGAGGTAGCCTAAGCATCCAAGATCCTCCTTCAAAGGGGTGAAAGAGAGAGTGTTTGCCTCGTTTCTGCCAAAGATCCCTAACTAAAGGACGTGCAAGCCCTTATATACTAATCTAGAGTTACAAAAGATTACAAAAGCCCAAGCCCAAAAAGTGCCGCTCAGCGCCATTTACCGCTCAGCGGTGGTTACGCGTCTTCTTTCTTCCCCTCAGCGGCCATTTGCCCCTCAGCGGTTCCAACGCCACCTCTTGAGTGCCGCTCAGCGGTAGTTTGCCGCTGAGCGGTGCCTTCGACTTCTCCTTTTTGCACTCTTTCTTGTCTTTTCTAATGTCCTCTCTCTTATTCTTCACTTCTTTCACCAAATTCACCTCAAAACCTGCACAAAAACACTTAAATCAAGCATAAACCTGTCCAGCTCTCTTATTTCTGAAAATATAAACAAAAGGCATGATTTCAAGCTAGTTTCTAAGTCTAAAGGTTGCTTTTAGTATCAACTTTAAGCATGAAAATAACAGTTTTTCAACTGTTATCACAACCCCAAACTTAGAACTTTGCTTGTCCTCAAGCAAATAAAATGTAACTCCATCTCCAACCAATTCATATGATGGTTCACTCATTCAAAAATCCTCTTTTCAAGATAAGTAATAACTTCACTCAAACTTAAGACTAAGAGTTCAATCAAGATGTGCACATGCTTTAGTGTTCACAAAGTCATTTAAATTCCAACAAACGCTATTTTTCATGAATGATCAATCAATTAAGCATGGATGTTCATGTGCTTATGGAATATTTCCTCACTAGGTAAAGTGTTTCACTCAACACACAAGTGTATAAGAGGTAAAGTGTTTCACTCATTCACTCCACTATCACAATGTCACATGAATCAACTTTGCCTTTCATTTAACCACAATCAAATACATTCACAAGCATGCATCATCACAAGGACTTTTCAATGGCTTATAATGTGGCTGGGCTAACAAGAAAATTGGTTTTTCTGGATCACAAAATCCTTGAGTTAAGAGAATCATAACAACACAATCTTCTTATTCATTCCCAACTTTCTTTTGCCTTTGCTTTTGCATTTGCATTGAGCTTTGCTTCTTTTTCTTTTCTTTTCTTTGCATACTCTTACTTTTTAGCTCTTAGCTCAATGCTTTTTCCTTTTTCATGTTTCCCCAATAACCCCAAACTTGAACATTTAACAATACCACACAAGATCTTCTACTTAACTCAAGGTAAAGATTTTCAATCAAGGGTGTTCAGTGTATATTTAAGGCTAAGGGTTCAACGGATAGAACACAACGTGTTCTCTTTTAGAAGGCTAACTTTATGAATTTGGCCAATAAAAAGGGTTTCAAAAACACGGCCTTTGATCATATGATGCAAAACAAGCAATTGATTCAATCATAGAAAACCTGGGTAAAGTCATTCATGCTTTCAAAGTAATAGCATTCAACAATAACAACTCTGGAGCTCAAAACCTCACATATAAGCTCATTCATATTTGACATGCACGTCCTGCTTAATTTCACAATCACAATCATGATATTATGCATTTGTTTACAAAGCTTGTGAATCACCTGTATAAGCATTTTAATGTGCACATCATCTCAACATCAATCAATCAATAAGCATCATCAAGCATTACTTATCACACAATCACAGTTAATAGCAAACCATCATAACAAACCAGGTGTTCAATAGAGTACATCAAACCCTAATCTAAAAACAAAAACAAATAAGTTCAGAAAACTTAAACCACAAAAGCATGATCATATGATAGCATTCATCAGTAAATGCTATCTCAGCTCCTCATCAGTCTGAGCTGTCCTCTGTATCTTCCTCTTCTTCCTCATCATCATCATCATCAAACGCATCCTCCTCCTCAGCTTCATCTTCTTCCATATCTCTAGTTGAAGCTTCAGCTGCTCCAGCTCCTCCATGCCATGGTTCTTCTGGCCAAGCTACCACATTATGGAATTCATCCATAGTCCACCTGTGTGCTGGAGGGGTATCATACATCCCCACTATCATCTCAGCCGTGGCCACCTGCCCTCTGTGGATGGACTGCAACTGAGCACCTATAAGAGACATATACATGTCCCTCATCTGGAATGGTTCTGCCTCATGAGTATCAGCAGAAGTCCTGCTCTGTGCTGGCCTTCTCTCTCTACGAGCCTGGCGTGGTGGCACTGGCTGGGCTGCCTCCTCACCTCCACAGTACTGTCTGTAATAGGCCTCATCTATAGCTTTTCTTGGCCTCTCAAATGGTGGAACAGAAGTGTCCACCCCAGCTAGCTTGCAAAGGTGAGTGATCAAAGAAGGATGTCCCAGTGGTGCTTTGTTGTTTGAGGTGTTAGCACACACACTAATCTCATCAGCTATCACCTGCCCAATATTAACATTCAAGTTTCTGATAACACAGTAGATGAAGAGTGCCCTGCTGAGAGTAATATCTGACACATGTGAACATGGCTGAATGTTGGCATGAGAAAATGCCATCCAATACTTTGCAAGAGGAGTCAAATCTGTCCTCCTAATATTAACCACTGAGCCAGATCTATTCCTTTGGAAGTGTCCTCCAGGTATGCACAATACTCTCTCAACATCCTCAAAGTCAGCACCTTCCTCCATGCTAAGAGCAAACTGGCATTGCTCACCAGCCCACACAGTATCCAGAAAGTTATTGATGGAGTCAGGATCATACCTGATAGCATGGCCTCTAACATAGCCCAAATAATTCTCAGCTGGATAATCACCAATCTTCTTTGCATTGGTGTAGAATTCTTTCACCACAGCTATGTTGGCAGGTGATGGATAAGTGGCTAGCTTCCCCCAATCATTCCCTAACACTTGCTCTCCAAATTGAGGAGCAAAGTTAGGTATCATTCCAACCTTTCTCTCCATTAGAAGTCTCCTGTCCTGAACCACCCTAAAGTGCTTCTCATGTTTCCTAGAGAGGAACCTGCCATTATGGGGCTGCTCTGGTTCCTTTTCCTTTCTCTTGGTTGCCATGGTTTTCAATCTCTTTCCTGAAGAGGATGCCATTCCTGCATTCAAACATACATCCAAAACCACAGAACATGATGTTAATCATTAGTAAACACAAAACAAAACTCCTTTTGAAGCTAAACCACCGCTGAGGGCCAGAATTTCCCCTCAGCGCCACCAGTGCCACATTCAAACACGCAACAAACCAGAAAAAGCAAATCTGGCAGAGTGCCGCTCAGCGGTAAATGCCGCTCAGCGGTGATCTGCAGATTTTTGCAAATCTCGTTTTTAAACTGTCCTAACTCCACCCAAATGCAATTTTCAGTTTTCCAGTTCATAATCAAGCAGTTTAATCGGTTCAAACATCAAATATATCATCAAATCATGCATAGAAATCAAAACCCCTAAATATCATGCTTTGACAATCACATCAATTTCAAGAACCCTAGAATGAACAAAATGCATTTTACTTACTTGGGTGGAGATGCTAGATGATATGAGAATGCTTCCAAACTAGAATGCTCTCTTCCAACCCCAAACTTTGATAGCACACTAGTGTAAAAGTGAGTGGAAGAGAAATTTTCTAAAGAGGGAAGAGTAAAAGATGTGGGAAACCTAAGAGAGATATGTGGGAGTCTTAGTGCAGAGAAGAGCTTGAAAGAATGTAAAAACGCGCAGCTTAGGGTTTAAAAATACCCCAATGGGCTCGGGTTCCGCTAAGGGGAACTTAAGCCCATCTGCGATAGTACCGCTCAGCGGTAATTGCCGCTCAGCGGCACTTTCGTGATGTGCCCTTCTCCTTCTTTTCTTGACCTACGTGCCTTCCTAGCATACCCCTCATAGGTTCCCTGCAATTCAATGTTAAAAATGCTTATGCAAATCCTAAAAAATAACAAACAGAAAACAATCAATCAACTGGGTTGCCTCCCAGGTAGCGCTTGTTTAACGTCACGAGCCTGACCCAAAATCCACCAACACCCATCAGTAGGTGTTTCAAACTTACCAGCACCCATCAGTAGGTGCAAAATCTTCTCACCAACACCCATCAGTAGGTGTTACAAACTTAGTATCCTTCAGTAGATACTTAACCACCTAGCATCCTTCAGTAGATGCTAATCCAACAAAATAATGTCCAGAATAATGTTCACAAATTATAAATTACAAAACCAAATCAAAAGTTTGTAAATACTGGGTTGCCTCCCAGCAAGCGCTTCTTTAACGTCACTAGCTTGACCCTGTTAAAGCTCACGTTCCATCTTCTTTATAATTGATGTAGTCCTTCCACCAACCTTTCAACTGCTTCCTTTGGACTGTTTTGACTCTCTAGAATATGGAGACTCTATCTCTATCATCTCCTTCTCTTTAAAGCCTTTATAACCCACAACTTGTTCTTGAGTCTTACAGGTATGCCAAGTTGGAGTTTTAATTTTTTCCAGTCTCTAGGAACTTCTTCTCCTTTTCCAATCTCTTCTACCTTGGGTGCCTGAAAATACAAACAATGGTTATCAGAAACCTCAAGATTTTTATTTTTACCTCTAGTTATGGGTGCATCTCGAAATGCAGCTTTATAACTGGCTTCTTCCTCCTTTGCTTGTGTTCATCTTTGAAGACATCCACCACCACTCTCTCCTCTCTGTCTTGGAGAACCACTATACCTTCATTCACATCTATGATAGCCCTGGCCGTTTTCATAAACGGCTTCCAAGTATAAAAGGTATCTTCTCGGTTTCCATCTTCATCACCACAAAGTCTGCCAAGAACTGAAGTTTGCCAACACAAACTACAATGTCTTCTGCAATCCCACATGGCTCCTTTGAAGATCCATCAGCCATTACAAGATTAACCTTTACAGGTTTTATTTCAACATGGCCAATTTGCTCCAATAGAGAATAAGGCATCAAGTTAACACTTGAGCCTAAATCAAGGAGAGCTTTCTTTACCTTTTTCTTCCCTATAATGCAAGGGATAGAAAAACTGCCTGGATCTGCTGCTTTTGGTGGGAATGATTCTTTCTTAACAGTTATACACTTTTCTTCCTCATCCTCTCTACGTCTTCTTTTTGTAGAGGTTCCTTCATCTGATTTGGTGTAAACTGCTATTTTCTGTAGAATTTGTTCCCAAGGAGCTTCATTATCAACCATTTTGAATAAATCTGTGAAATCCATTGGTTTCTCCTGATTTGTTAGAAAAGGAAAAGTGTCCTTTCTTTCTTCTTCTCTTCTCTCTTCTGTTTCATCTTCTTCCAACTCAATGATCTCTTCATTTACACTCTTGACCACTTTGCACTCTTCTCTGGGGTTAACCTCAGTATTAGCCCCAAAGTTTCTGTTGGGTCTTTCTTCCAATTGCTTGGTGATCTGACCCATCTGAATCTCCAAATTCTTTATAGCAGCTTCAGTGCTCTTTTGAGAAGATTCAGTTTTCTGGATGAATTGCTGAAGAGTTTCTTCCAACTTGTTGATCTGTCATTAAGCATAGATAATTGTTGCCACAAGGTTGGTTGCTGCTGCTGCTTATTATACTGATTAGCCTGCCCAGTTTGTCCTTGGCCAATGCTTGGATGTGGTTTCCAACCCTGATTATAATTCCCTTGACGGTATGGAAACTGATTGGCCATGAAGTTAACATCCTCCACGGCCTCCACTGGAAAAGCACACTGGCCATTTATGTGATCACCTCCACATAATTCGCACAACTGGGTTTGTATTTGGGCAGCAGACTTCAACTCTTTAGGTAATTGAGCCAAAGTTTTTGTCAGAGTCTCTAGCTGTTGAGTTAGAATTTTATTCTGTGCTAGCAGAGCATCATGCGTTTGTAATTGTAGAACCCCTTTCTGTGGCATAGGAGCTCCTCTTTCATTGTGCAGCTCATTATCACTTGTAGCCATATTTTCAATAATTTCAGTTGCTTCCTCTGGAGTCTTCCATTTGATATTGCCTCCAGCTGAGGCATCTAGCATCATCTTGGTTTGTGAACCAAGCCCTCCAAGGAAAGTTAGGACTACTTCTTGATCTTCAAAGCCATGCGTGGGAGTTTTACGTAACAAGCTTTTATACCTAACCCATGCATGTCCAAGTGATTCTTCCATGCCCTGCTTGAATGAAGATATCTCTTGCTTTCCCTTAGTCACTTTAGATTGTGGGAAGTATTTATTCAAAAACTTTGCAACCACTACTTCCCACTCCGTGAAGCTTTCTTCTGGAAAAGAGTTCAACCAAAGCTTAGCATTGCCTCCCAATGAGAAAGGAAACAAGCTAAGTTTGATAGCTTCGTCTGGCACCCCATTAATCTTGACCGTGTTACAGATCTCATTAAATGTTGTAAGGTGCTCATATGGGCTTTCATGTGATAACCCATTAAATTGATTACTCTTTACCAGTTGAATTAATGCTGGTTTGACCTCCATGTTGGCTGCATTGACTCTAGGTCGAGCTATGCTATTGAAGTGCTGAGGTCCAGCAAGATTAGTGTAATCTGCAAGAGTTCTTCTAGCATTATTATTGTTCTCCATACTCCCTGTGCTATGAACAGAACCTTGTGGTGATGATTGTAGGAGAGTTTCAGGAGAAGGGAAAAGTTCTCTGGACATTCTGATTCTTCTCCTCCTTCTACTCTCGTCTAGCCCTTCAAGTAGTGGTTCTGTTGTTTTCTTACTTCTAGTTCGAATTGCCTTCTGCATGCACAAGAAAACAAAACCCTAGAAAAGATTTGTTAGCACAAAAAGATATAGAAGAAAATAAAGATTGAAAAGATATAAGAAGATAAGAGATTTAGAAGATAGAATCAAATAAAATAAAATAAAACCTAATCTAAAAAATAAAATCTAATCTAAAAGATAAAATAAAATAAAATCTAACCTAACCTAAAAGATAGAATAAGAATAAAATAAAATCTAACCTAAAAAGATAAAAAATAAAATCTAATAAAATAAAATAAAATCTAATCTAAATCAAATAAAAACCGAAAAATAAAAAACAGAAAACAGAAAAACAGAAAACAGAAAAATAAAATAAAAATTCAAAATTAAAATAAAATCTAATCTAAAAAGATAAAAATAAAATCTAACCTAAAAGATAAAAATCAAATCTAAAAAGATAATAAAAAAAAAAAAAATAAAAACAGAAAAAATAAAAACAGAAATTCAAAATTAAAGTCAAAGATAATCAATAATCACACAAATTAACCAGTTAAACCACGAATCCCCGGCAACGGCGCCAAAAACTTGATGGACAAATTTGTAAGCACCAAAATATGATGTCACAAACTTGTTTCACAATCGGCAAGTATGACCGAATCGTTCAAGTAATAAAACTTGGTAAGACCAAGTATCGTTCTTCCCAAAGGACTCACGGCCTAGTTTAGTTATGTGGTTTCTTGATTAACTAAGACTTACGAACGAAATATTTAGGTTTAAAATGCAAGACAGAAAATAAACATGTATGCATGAATTGATCAATGGCAAAGATAAAAGATAAACACTTTCAATGGAATATATGAATGAATATGTTGTTGGGGGTCAATTTCATCTCATCCACTCTCATATATTTTAGGAATTCAACATTCAAATCATCATTGTTAATGCCACTCACTAATGTACCATTCTAGATGGCTTCTCCCTAATCAAATAGTTCATACAATTCCTAGCATTCCTAATGATTAGTTCATTACCGCAGGAGCTTAAGGCAACCAATATAATATTGTCAGTAAAATACTGGGAGAAATTCCCCGGATCTAGATTTCCCCGTACGTGTCCGTATCAACAAAACCAATAATCATGCATTAGAATGAGTTAAACAATGCAAGCATTGAGCAAAGAGGAAAAACCCTAACTAATGATGAAAAGAAAGCATATGTCTTAATTCAAAGATGTATTCAACAAATCCATATATGAGAGCTTCAAGAGATTACATTGATTCCCCAACAAACATACAAGGTTTAGTTCACCATATTCATGGTGAATCTAGATGAATAACAATGAAAGTATGAAAGAATAAACCCAATAAAGGTGAAGAGGTAGCCTAAGCATCCAAGATCCTCCTTCAAAGGGGTGAAAGAGAGAGTGTTTGCCTCGTTTTCTGCCAAAGATCCCTAACTAAAGGACGTGCAAGCCCTTATATACTAATCTAGAGTTACAAAAGATTACAAAAGCCCAAGCCCAAAAAGTGCCGCTCAGCGCCATTTACCGCTCAGCGGTGGTTACGCGTCTTCTTTCTTCCCCTCAGCGGCCATTTGCCCCTCAGCGGTTCCAACGCCACCTCTTGAGTGCCGCTCAGCGGTAGTTTGCCGCTGAGCGGTGCCTTCGACTTCTCCTTTTTGCACTCTTTCTTGTCTTTTCTAATGTCCTCTCTCTTATTCTTCACTTCTTTCACCAAATTCACCTCAAAACCTGCACAAAAACACTTAAATCAAGCATAAACTTGTCCAGCTCTCTTATTTCTGAAAATATAAACAAAAGGCATGATTTCAAGCTAGTTTCTAAGTCTAAAGGTTGCTTTTAGTATCAACTTTAAGCATGAAAATAACAGTTTTTCAACTGTTATCAGAAGTGGACGAAATGGAGAAAGTTGACGAAGGGGACGAAGTGAAGGAAGTGGACGAAGTGGAGGATGTGGAGGAAGTAGACGAAGTGGAGGAAGTGAACGAAGTGGACGAAGGGGAGGAAGGGGACAAAGTGGATGAAGTGGAGGAAGTGAAGGTAGTGGAGGTAGTGGCGGAAGTGGACGAAGTTGAGGAAGTCTACGAAGTGGACGAAGTGCAGGAAGTGGAGGAAGTGGAGGAAGTGGAGGAAGTGGACCAAGTTGACGAAGTCTACAAAGTGGAGGAAGTGGACGAAGTTGAGGAATTGGAGGAAGTGGACGAAGTTGGCGAAGTTGAGGAAGTGAAGGAAGTAGAGGGAGTGGAGGAAGTGGACGAAGTGGAGGAAGTTGAGGAAGTGAACGAAGTTGACGAAGTATTCGACATGGAGGAAGTGGAGGAAGTGGACGAAGTGGAGGACGTGGAGGAAGTGGAAGAACTCGAGTAACTAGAGTAAGTGGAGGAAGTGGACGAGGTTGAGGAAGTGGAGGAAGTGGACGAAATTGACGAAGTTGAGGAATTGGAGGAATTGGACGAAGTTGGCGAAGTTGAGGAAGTGAAGGAAGTAGAGGGAGTGGAGGAAGTGGAGGAAGTGGAGGAAGTTGAGGAAGTGAACGAAGTTGACGAAGTTGACGAAGTATTCGACGTGGAGGAAGTGGACGAAGTGGAGGACGTGGAGGAAGTGGACGAACTTGAGGAACTAGAGTAAGCGGAGGAAGTGGACGAAGTTGACGAAGTTGAGGAAGTGGAGGAAGTGGAGTAAGTGGACGAAGTTGAGGAATTGGAGGAAGTGGACGAAGTCGAGGAAGTGGAGGAAGTTGACGAAGTTGAGGAGGTGAAGGAAGTAGAGGCAGTGAAGGAAGTGGACGAAGTGGAGGAAACGGAGGAAGTTGAGGAACTAGAGGAAGTGGATGAAGTGGACAAAGTTGATGAAGTATACGAAGTGGAGGAAGTGGAACAAGTACTGGAAGTGGAGGAAGTGGACGAAGTTGATGAAGTGATGGAAGTGGAGGCAGTGGAGGAATTGGAAGAAGTGGAGGAAGTTGAGGAAGTGGAGGAAGTGGACAAAGTGGAGGAAGTGGAGGAAGTGGACGAAGTAGAGGATTTGGAGGAAGCGGACGAAGTGGACGAAGTTATGAAGTTGAGGAAGTTGAGGAAGTGGAGGCACTGGAGGAAGTGGAGGAAGTGGGCGAAGTTGACGAAGTAAAGGAAGTGAACGCAGTGGAGGAAGTGGACGAAGTGGACGAAGTTGACGAAGTGGGCGAAGTTGATGAAGTTGAGGAAGTGGAGGCAACGAAGTAAGTGGACCAAGTGGTGGAAGTGGACGTAGTGGAGAAAGTGGAGAAAGTGGACGAAGTGGAAGAAGTGAAGGAAGTGGACGAAGTGGACGAAGTTAACCTAGGGGACGAAGGGGATGAAGTGGATGAAGTGGAGGAAGTGAAGGTAGTGGAGGAAGTGGCGGAAGTGGAGAAAGTGGATGAAGTTGAGGAAGTCTACGAACTGGACGAAGTGCAGGAAGTGCAGGAAGTGCAGGAAGTGGAGGAAGTGGAGGAAGTGGAGGAAGTGGCGGAAGTGGTCGAAGTGGACGAAGTTGACGAAGTGGAGGAAGTGGAGGAAGTGGACCAAGTTGACGAAGTCTACAAAGTGGAGGAAGTGGGTGGAGGAAGTAGACGAAGTGGACCAAGTTGAGGATATGGAGGAAGTGGACGAAGGCGAGGAAGTGGACGAAGTTGAGGAAGTGAAGGAAGTAGAGGGAGTGGAGGAAGTGGATGAAGTGGAGGAAGTTGAGAAAGTGAACGAAGTTGACGAAGTATTCGACGTGGAGGGAGTGGAGGAAGTGGACGAAGTGGAGGATGTGGAGGAAGTGGATGAAGTTGATGATGTTGAGGAACAAGAGTAAGTGGAGGAAGTGGAGGATGTGGAGGAAGTGGATGAAGTTGATGATGTTGAGGAACAAGAGTAAGTGGAGGAAGTGGACAAAGTTGACGAACTCTACCAAGTGGAGGAAGTAGAGGAAGTGGAGGAAGTGGAGGAAGTGGAGGAAGTGGAGGAAGTGGAGGAAGTGGGTGAAGTTGACCAAGTGGAGAAAGTGGAGGAAGTGGACGAAGTGGTGAAAGTTGACGAAGTGGACGAAGTGGAGGAAGTGAACGAAGTGGAGGATCTGGAGGAAGTGGAGGAAGTGGAGGAAGTGGAGGAAGTGGAGGAAGTGGATGAAGTGGACGAAGTGGACGAAGTTGACGGAGTATACAAAGTGGAGGAAGTGGAGCAAGTAGAGGAAGTGGAGCAAGTGGACGAAGTTGACGAAGTTGACGAAGTTGAGGAAGTGATGGAAGTGGAGGCAGTGGAGGTGATGAGTCAATATTTTCTTGATTTCAGTTAGCTTATTGTGCTAGATTTAATCAGGGAATTGTGCTTGAATGTCCAGTATTTTCCCATTTTTTACTAATTGTGCTTAATTTTACCAGAAATTCTTATTTTAATTAATTTGAATTATCTGAGGCTAATTATTTGCATTATTAATTGTAGGGAATTTGTTGGATAATATTTTGGGACTGAAATAAAAAATTATCATCAATTACATTTTAGACTAAAATGAGAAACAAAAGTGAATATTCATTTTTACTTTGCACACGTAAAGAAGCTTGAATTTCCAATTAGAAATTGAATGAGAGATACAAGTATCCAGCAGCTGCACACGGCCTAGGGCCTATGGAGAATTCATTTTGGCAAAAGCATTCTGCAAACCACATATTTTGGAATCAAAGTGGGGGCCACCACCTAGGATTGGAGAAAATTTCTTTGAATTTGGAAGAGTAAGCCATGAAGCTGGATGGAATAAGGGGGTGTCCAAAGAAGAAGCAGCACGCAACGTCCAGCTTGGGCAGCGTAGCCCAACGATGATTGAAGAGAAGTGTTGGGGTGCACACGAGAAAGGAGGGAGCCTGCTTTCACACGGAGGCAACCCATACGCACTACTTGAAGCATCCAGCAGCACACGACCCAAGGCAGTAGAAGACCTTCACGCGGAGAATGGGAAGCACAGGGGGTGTATCCAGCACGGGCTTCACGGGAAGAAGCCATCAAGCACCAGCAACGTGAGCGTCCAGGAGACGAGGACAGCACACACATGGAGGGTTACGGCTAGAGGATTCATCACGCTGGAAGCAGCCGCTACTTGGGAAGAGAGACTTTTGCTTTGACCGTTTCTTGGGAGGAGAGTTTTTCTAGGCTTGTTTTTACGCTGTTACAATGGGATGAGTAATGAAAGCACATTTCATTTTGAAAAGGAGGGCTACTGGACGTGTGCGGTTCAGCCGCACCCTCACGGATTTTTTTTTATTTGAACGTTTTTTATTTTTCACTGGTAGAAACTGTGCAACGCTGTTACGGTGATTAAGCAATGAAGTTCTGATTTTTATTCCAACCTCACGCATTTAGTTTTTCCTTCCTAGAGGATAGTAGCACGCACTCGGTTTTCTTCCTTCAAACAATGCTTTAATTTTGCTTCTTTGATTCCAGTTGCTATTTCATTTGAAAAGAAGTGAGTTTTTCTGGAAGATTGTTTTGGAGGGAGCTGCCAATAGATGTGCACGGAAGAAATGGTGAAGCACGGGATTCAAAGAGGGCACACGTGGAGTAATTCTGGAATGCTCTAAGGGGAGATAGTGATTGATTTTATTCCAGCACACGGGTGAAATTTTTATTCAATTAGAATTAGGCATTCGGTTATGTCAAGGGAGGGAAAGAAAGTTCCAAAGGTTTTCTCTTTACATTGTGTTGGTCCTTGAACCGGTGGTGATTTTGTTTTACAATTTCCATGCTTTATTCCAATGTGCATTTAATGTGTTAGCTCAATATTGCAATTTAATTTAAGAGCATTGAATGAGTTTTCTTATTTATTTATTGCATTGCACTTAGTTCACTGATGACAAATTTATGAACCCCGAAAACGGCGCCAAAAACTTGTTTAACCCTCGGCAAGTATGATCGAATCGTATCAAGTAATAAAACTCGATAAGACCAAGTATCGTTCTCCCAAAGGACTCACGACCTAGTTCGTTATATGATTTGTTGATTATTAAGACTTGTGAACAATTGATTGTAGGTTTAAATGCAAAAGCCAGTAATTAAACATGTATGCTTGAATTTGATCAATGGAAAAGAGGAATACAAACACTTTAATGAATTAGATGGATGAGTATGTTGTTGGGGTTATCAATTTCATCTTATCCACTCTAATATGCTTTTAGGAATTCATCATTTTTTTCATCAATTGCTAATGACACTCTCTAAATCACCTTGCAAGAAGGCCTATCCTTAATTATGAGTTCATACAATTCCTAGCATCCCTAATAATTAATTCTGAAGCGCAGAAGCTTAACGCCAACCAACCCTCATATTCCTATGTCTAGGCAATATGCTATTGGGAGAAATTCCCCGGATCTAGATTTCCCCGTACGTTCCCATATCGACAAAATGAATAATCATGGCATTGAATGAGTTAAACAATGCAAGCTTTAAGCAAAGAGGTAAAATCCTAACTAAAGATGAAAGAAAGCATGTATCTTAAAATAAGATGTTAAAACACAAATTCCATATATGAGAGTTTCACAAGACTACATTGATTCCCCAACAACCATACAAGCATATTCATGGTGAAACTAGATGAACAAGAATGAGAAAATGAAAAATAGAACCCTAGAAGGATGAGTAGGTAGCCTCAGCATCCAAGATCTTCCTCCAAGGGGTGGAAAAAAGACTGTTTGCTTCGTCTCCAACCAAAGATACAAACCCTAGGAAGACCTAAAGCTTAACGGCAACCAACCCTCATATTCCTACGTCTAGGCAATATGCTATTGGGAGAATTTCCCTAGATCTAGATTTCCCCGTACGTTCCCATATCGACAAAATCAATAATCATGGCATTGAATGAGTTAAACAAAGCAAGCTTTAAGCAAAGAGGAAAAACCCTAACTAATGATGAAAGAAAGCATATATCTTAAAAAAAGATGTTAAAACACAAATTCCATATGAGAGTTTCACAAGACTACATTGATTCCCCAACAACAATACAAGGTTTAGTTCACCATATTCATGGTGAAACTAGATGAACAATAATGAATGAAAGAAAGATAGAACCCCAGAAAGATGAGGAGGTAGCCTGAGCATCCAAGATCTTCCTTCAAGGGGTGGAAATGTGAGTGTTTGCTTCGTCTCAGCCAAAGATACAAACCCTAGGACGTCCTAAAGCTTATATATTATTCTAAAATATACAGAAAGTTAGGCCTAAGCCCAAAATAGTGCCGCTCAGCGGTATATGCGTGAAGTTGATTATTCCCCTCAGCGGAGCCAACGTGGGTTTCTGAGTGCCGCTCAGCGGTAAATTGCCGCTGAGCGGTAACTGCGACTTCTCCTTTTGCACTTTTTTATGTCTTTTCTGATTCCCTCTCTATCCTTCTTCACTTCTTTCACCAAATTCACCTTAAAACCTGCATAAAACACTGAAATCAAGCATAAACCTATCCAGCTCTCATATTTCACAAAACATGAACAAAGGTATGATTCCATGCTAGATTCTAAGTGTTAAAGGTTGCTTTTAGTATCAATTTTAAGCATGAAAATAACAGTTTTTCAACTGTTATCATAGATTCATTCATAAGCGTTCTAGCTAATTCTTCTAATGATCTATTTTTCCTTTCAACAGCACCATTCTGTTGGGGAGTTCTAGGTGCAGAAAAATTATGTGCAATGCCAAATTCTTCACAAAAGTTTCCAAACGATTCATTTTCAAATTCACCACCATGATCACTTCTCAAAGTATTGATTTTCAAATCTTTTTCATTTTGAATACGTTTAGCAAAAGTTTTAAATGCTTTGAAAGCTTCACTTTTCAGAGATAAAAAGAAAGTCCAAGTAAATCTAGAGTAATCATCAACAATTACAAGAGCATAGTAGTTTCCACCAAAACTTTTAATTCTAGATGGACCAAACAAGTCCATATGCAAAAGTTCTAAAGGTTTTGATGTTGAAATCATGCTTTTAGATGAAAATGAAGATTTGGTTTGTTTACCCTTTTGACATGCAGAACAAAGTTTATCTTTCTCAAATTTTAGTTTAGGCAAACCAATCACAAGATCCTTAGAGATTAATTTATTTAAGTGTTGCATGTGAATATGTGCAGCTCTTTTGTGCCATAGCCATGAATTTTCTTCTTTAGCAACTAAGCATGTTATACTATGACTAGATTCACTCTCAATATCAATCAAATATATGTTATTATGCCTAACACCTAGCAAAGCAATTTCAGCAGAATTTTTAAAATAAACAGTACATTTGTCACTCTCAAAAGTTACCTTGAAACCTTTGTCGCATAGTTGGCTTATGCTTAGAAGATTATGTTTGAGGCCTTCAACGTATAAGACGTCTTTTATTGTCAAAGTGTTTCCTCCTCCAATGTTTCCAGTACCCATTATTCTGCCTTTATTGTTATCCCCATACGTTACAAATCCTTGCTTCTTCTTCTCAAAAGAGATGAATCTTTTCTTGTCACCAGTCATGTGTCTTGAGCAACCACTGTCAAGATACCACAGTGACTTCTTGGACTTAGATTGATCCTACAAAACAAGTTAGCAAGAATTTTAGGTCCCCAATCTCAATATGGGTCCTTGGGGTTAGTTTTTGCAAGTTTACATCATCTCACAGCTTTAACCCAAGCATATTTGCCACTTGGAACACCAACATGTTTGATATTGCATTTGTTTGATGTGTGACCATGCTTCATACAGAAAAAGAAACATACATCACTAATTTTATTTTTAATAAAAGTTCCTTTAACAACCCAAATTTTTCGAGTTCTTCTTACCTTGGATTTAAAATTTTGATGCATGTTTCCATTGCTCTTATTAAGGTTTGTTTTAGCATGTGAATTAGCTTTAGTTGCCTTAGCAAGTAAATTTTCAAGTATATCAATATCAAACATATAACTTTTGCATGACAAGCATTCAACAGGTTCAACAGTAGCATTTGCATCTGATAATTTAATTTCTAAGGTATTAACTCTATTTCTTAGAACAACTTCATCATCAAGCAGTTTATCATATTTTAACTTCAATTCATTATGTTCCTTTTTTAAATTTTTATGAGCAGCATTAAGTTTCTTAGATTCATTCATCAATTCAAAGAAAGCTTCTTGTAAATCTAATTCACTAGATTCAAAGCTGGAATCGCTTACTTGACTTCCAGTTTCTTCAGAATCTGCCATAAGGCATAGATTGGCTTCTTCTTCTGTGTCACTTGAACTCGTTGAGCTAGAGGCATTATCCTCCCAAGCTATGTATGCTCTCTTTTTCCTTTGAAATTTTCTTTCCTTCTTGTCTTCACTTTTCTTGCTTTTTGGACACTCAGATTTTACGTGCCCTCTTTCTCCACAACCGAAGCACTTTACGTTTGATGGAGATTCTTGACTTTCTTTCCTATCTTTGTGAAACTTGTCCTTTCCCTTTGCTTTCATGAACTTTGCAAATTTCTTTATCATCAAGCTCATGTTTTCTTCATCATCAGAATCATCTTCTTCGATCCTCTTAGAGCTTTTTCCTTTAGATATTTCAGACTTGAAAGCTAGAGTTTTCCTTTTGCCTTGATCCTCTTCAGCAGTCAATCTCCTCAGCTCAAGTTCATGCTCACGGAGCTTTCCAAACAAGATTGGCATTGACATCTGAGTAAGATTTTGAGATTCCGAGATGGCAGTCACCTTTGGTTGCCAAGACCTGTCCAGAGATTTCAGAATTTTACATTAAGTTCATCAGTATCAAAAGTCTTACCCAACCCTGTTAAATGATTCACAATATGAGTGAATCGTTTTTGAACGTCAGAGATCGTTTCTCCAGGTTGCATTCTGAACATCTCATATTCCTGAATGAGAGTGTTCTTCCTAGCGCGCTTCACGTCCTCTATTCCTTCATGAGTGACTCTGAGGACTTCCCACATTTCCTGTGCTGTCTTACACACTGAAATTCTATAAAATTCATCAAGTACAACAGCAGATGAAATTATATTGCGAGCTTTAATATCAAACTGAGCTCGTCTATTTTCTTCAGCAGTCCAATTAAAATAAGGTTTTTCAGTCTCTACACCATCAACAGTATTCATAGGAATATAAGGGCCATTTTGTACAGCTTCCCAGATACCTCTATCAACAAACCCCATAAAAATCTCCATTCTCACTTTCCAAAAAGCATAGTTATCACCAGTAAACAATGGAGGTCTGTTAATGGAAACACTCTCAGCATATACATGGTTTTGATTGTGACCGGCCATTTTCGCAAATATTTTTTTTTTTGAAAAACTATCAAAGCAAGCTTTGCTACCAATTGTTGGTTGGTACCAGACAAAGTGTAACGCAGCGGAATAAAGCTAGAGTAGCAGAAAGCGTGTTCGATCACAATTAAAATTAATTTTGTCCTTTTAGTAAAAATAATTTTCTTTCAGAAAATTAATCAAACAGTTGATATAGTTGATGAGTCAATATTTTGTTCACTTCACTTAGTTTATTGTGCTAGATTTAATCGGGGAATTGTGCTTAATTGTCCGGTATTTTCCCGTTTTTGATAATTGTGCTTAATTTGACCAAAAATTCTTATTTTAATTAATTTGAATTATTTGAGCTAATTATTTGCATTATTAACTGTAGGGAAATTGTTGGATAATATTTGGGACTTCAAGAGAAATGTGACATCAATTTTATTTTAAACTGAAAAGAGAGATGTGCTTGCATTTCATTTTTTTTTATTTGGGCTTGGAGAGCACCACGGCCCATGGCAGCAAGTGACCTATATTTTGATGTGCATGGAGAGGAAGGATGCCACGGTCCAGCTGCTAGCTCCAGGCTGCACACACACACGGCCCACCACACGCACACTTCACGTGTCCAGCAAATTAGGTGGTGCGTGGAAAAAAAGAAAGAGCACACGTCCACGCTCATTTTCTCGGCCCAACCCTTGTGCATTCCAGCAACCAGCTAGGAGAGGGGGTGCACACGGAGACTTCCAAGGCGCTACACACATCCAGGTCCAGCACATGAGAAGCAGCTCACGGTCTAGAGTTTGGAGGTGCACGAAGAAGAAGCCCAGCAGGGAGAGATCCAGGGTCACGGCCTGCACTGAAAAGAAAGGAGCTGCCACTTGTTTTGGAGAGTTCCAGGAGGGCTGTTCACGTTTCTTAGGGGTTCCAGTAGGAGTAGTGTAGGGCAGTGAGTGAGGGGGGGCGTGCGTGGGAGCCGCCACTGGCCATTTGCACTCACGCTCTCGGTCTTTGAGGTTTGGGGGGAGACATTGTATTCGGAAAGTCTTCGGAGAGCTTGGGAGAGTTGGTTTGTATGTTGTCTTCTCTGGACGTGGATTCAGCACTTCACCATTGAGTAATCTCTGCCCTTTTGATTCCCAGCTGCCACGGTCACCTTGTTTAGCATTAGACGTTTTTTTTCCTTATTTTATTACATGATGTTTTCATGCTTCTTGACTCACTGTAATTCTGTTTTAATTGATGAATGGTAGAGAACAATTGGAAGTCATTTCATTTAGTAAGGGAGATTTGTCCAGCCGTAACCATGGTCTTTCTTTGAGCAAAATTTTATTAAATGAGAGATTACATTTAGCTCTTCACTGCAAGTTTACTAGCATGATCTGTCCTTGCAATTTAAGTTCTTTACATAAGCATGATTTAAACTTGGTTCTTTTGGATCTACTGTGGTGCAAGTTAATAAGGTAGTTCTCGGTACATTGCATTTTCAGCCGTAAGTTTCTATTTGTTTTGGTTTCTTAGATGATTGAGAAGTGAAGGTGGACGGCACTTGGAGAGGGGTCTTCAACCAGCGCGAATTCTGCTGCTGCATGGATTGGAATCTCAATTTATTGAATTGGAGAAGGCATTCACGTCCATGAGAGCGTTTGGTTTTGGCTTCTTCACTTTATGCTTGTACGTTGGAGATGTGGTGTCACGGTTTAGTAAGGAGAAAGTGGTGTGTTGTCACATATGAAGGGTTTTAATTACTTAGGATCGTGACTTTCTTTAGTGGTATAGTTGAACACGGTGATAGCTTTCATTTCAAATGCTTTTGGGAAATAAGTGGAGCCTGTGGTGATTAAAATAAAATAAGATGTTGGAAGTGCACCATTCACGTAAGGAGTAACCAAGAAAAGCATGTAAATTATTTTAATTTTCTTTGGATTGAATACATGGATGTGTCACGGCTAAGGAGGTAGTTCTTTATAAGTTTGCAATGTTTAATTTCTTTTGGTAGATGAATGGGTCATAAGTTTTATTTTCTTTCATTTTACTATTTTAAAATTTTAATTCGATGCTTTTTAATTTCATCCACAAACAAACTTTCACAAAACCCCCCCTTTACGTGTTGACCTGAAACTGAACCGCATTTGGTCCTTGAGAGACGACCTAGGAGTCATTTCCTAGCACTGTACTGCATTCTTTTATGCACAACTTTTGTGGGAGGTGCGACCCTCTCATCAAAATGGCGCCGCTGCCGGGGACCAATGG
Organism: Vigna umbellata; assembly: GCF_029865625.1. NCBI lineage: Eukaryota > Viridiplantae > Streptophyta > Magnoliopsida > Fabales > Fabaceae > Vigna > Vigna umbellata. The sequence continues at coordinate 30,238,331 of NC_142170.1, read as the reverse complement.
TTCGGTCTTAGGTCTTTCTGTTGTGTTAGTATGTGTTGTGTTTTGTCTTGTGTTGTGATGTGACGTGACGTGATGTTCTGTTGTGTGTGTGTGTGTTGCATGTATAAATGTGTTGTGTTTTATTTGTTTCGTGATTTTTAGTATTATTCTTTTTCCATGTCTACCTATTTTGATTTCGTGAATACTGCTTGTTTTGCTAGTGCCTCTGATTATGATTCTCCTTCTGCATGTTACTCTGATTGTAATTCATATTCTGCTGATTTCTATGTTGAGAACAATATGACTCATCCTCTAATTTATGAGAGTGCTCTTTGTGAGCCGGTTTCACTTAAGGAGGATGATCTTCATTGCGATCTCACCCCTGGACTGATACATTTGCTGCCTAAGTTTCATGGTTTTGCAGGAGAATGCCCACACAGACATTTGGAGGAGCTCCACATCATGTGCTCTTCAATGAAGCCTCCAGATGTCCCTCTTGATTACATTTTCTTGAGCGCATTTCCGCATTCATTACAAGGAGCAGCTAAGGATTGGAAAGACTCTCTTCCTCTGAGATCAGTTACCGATTGGGGATATCTTGAGCACCAGTTTCTGAGCAAATTTTCCCTTGTGCAATATGCTTACAGCAACGGTCTTGGATGGAATGACCCTACATTGGGATGGTATGATGCTCCACAGCATCAATATCAAGAACCACCATTCCAGAGTACTTTTATGCCTCCACCAGTCCAGCAATACCAAAGTCAGCAATATGATGCTCCTGCCCAAATAACTCCTCAGCCTTCTACTTCTGAGCCTACATTGCAGGAGTTGTTGGAGCAGATGACCATGCAGAACCTTCAGTTTCGGCAAGAGAACATGCAGTTCCAGCAAGAAATAGGAGCTGCCATTCAGAGTATGACTGATCAGATAGGGCAGATGGCCACTCAACTCACTGAGGAACAGTCTCAAGATTCAGAGTTACCATTTCAGACTTTTCAGATTCCAGATGATGATGATAGTGGCATCAACATAGAAGATGGGGAGAAGAGTCATGAACTTACTATGGTGCCATCTACTTTCCCATCATCCTATGTCCCTACTCTTGCACCTGAGGAGAGTGATGAGTATTTTGAGGAGCAGGCAGGTATAAGCAGCAATTTTGAGCCAGGTAGACCATTTCATCCTCCACCACTATTCCAATCTTTAGGAAAGTGGAGGTAAACATACCTCAAATTGATTATTCTGTTGATGATTGTGCGATGCATGATTATGATGTTGATAGGTGTGTTGATGATTATATTGTTGATGAGTCTGTTCTTAATTGTCCTTCTCTGCATGATGAGAACCACTTTTTGCTATCACATCCAAATGTTTATTCTCCATGCACTGAACATGAATCTGAGTCTGTTGTTGATATTGCTTTTGAATTTGAAATTGATTCATGTTCTGAGAGTATATCTGTTGTTCAGCCTGTTACACTGGGATTGGGTGTTATACCCCTGCATATCATTTCTTTGGAAACACATCGCACTAACCATGTTGCAGGAGGTACACATGAATTTGATAGACAAACACCCACAGTGGAAAATAAAGGTGCTAACACTGACAAAAGCTTCAAGATCAATAGGCACCAGCTGAACCTGCTCATCAACAATCTTTGCTTCTTAAATCCAGCTGTGGATGATATCTCCCTGCTAGATCAAATCTGGAGGATGAAGCAGTTCGTCCTCAAAACCTTCTTGCTGGATACTGTGGTGGAAGACATCTCCCTGAAAGTCCAAAATTGGCAACTGCCACCATGATCAGGGGAGTTTTCTTTTTCTCTTCTCCCCCTTTCCCTACTTTTATTGCACTTGTCCATGATCTGTTGACTGTTCTGATTGTTTGATCTGCTGATTGTGACACATTGAGGACACTGTGTAGTTTAAGTGTGGTCTATTGGGGGAGATTCTAATTTTTCTTTGATAGTTTTTTTTTCCGTGTTAAATTTTTTCTTTTCTAGGTAGTTTTTGTTTTGTTTTGTGTACAGTTTTACATGTTTCTCTTGATTTCTGGACTTTGTTTGGGTTGTAAATATTACTAGTAAAAATTACAATGTTTAACATTTTCCTACTACATTCAAAATCTACAAGTTGCTTTTTTTAAATATTTTCCTACTACATCCAAAATCTATAAGTTGCAGCATCATCAAAACACATCTTCAGGTTTTACCAATACTCCTTATTGGTAACAATTCCAACCTTTCTCTCCATAAGGAGTCTCCTATCTTGGACCACCTTAAAGTGCTTATCATGTTTGTGAGATAGAAACCTACTAGAATGGGGTTGTTCTGGTTCCTTTTCTTTTCTTTTGGATGCCATGGTCTTCATTCTTTTGCCTGAAGAGGATGCCATTCCTACATCAAACACAGATACAAAACCACAAGACATGTTGTTAAGCATTAGTAAAACATAGACAACACCTTATTTCGAAGCTAAACCACCGTTGAGGGTCAAAATCATCCCTCAGCGCCACCAGTGCAGCAATCCAGAATGCAACTCAGCAAAAACATGTCTGTCAGAGTGCCGCTCAGCGGCAATTTACCCCTAAGCGGTGACTCTGCAGATTTTTGAAAAATTCATTTTTAACCTGTCCTAACTCCACCCACATGCAATTTTTAGTCTTCTAGATCAAAATCATTCAATTCAATCGGTTCAAACATCAATTAAATCATTAAATCATGCATAGAAATCAAAACCCCTAAAAATTCATGCCTTAACAATCAAATTCAAACTCAAGAACCCTAGAATGAAAAATGCTTGACTTGCTTGGGTGGAGATGCTAGATGAATGGAGAATGCTTTCAAGCTATGATGCTCTCTTCCAACCCCAAACTTAGATGGAAAACTAGTGAAAAAGTGAGTGGAGAAGAGATTTTCTTAAGATGGATGAGGGAAAAGTTGTAGAAAACCTTTGAAAAGGTAAGTAGGAGTGTATGTGCAAAGAAGAATCTGAAAAGAGAAGCCATAGCACCGCTTAAGGTATAAAAATACTCTAATGGGCTCGGGTTCCGCTAAGGGGCAACCTAAGCCCAGTTTGTGATACTATCGGTCAGCGGCACTTTCGGGAAGTGCTCTTCTTCTCCCTAACTTAACCTAAGTGCCTCCTACTCATGCCCCTCACTTGCTCCCTGCAATTAAATACTCAAATCACTTGTGCAAATCCCTATCATGCAACTAAAGCAGAACAAACAAAAATATAATCAATCAACTGGGTTGCCTCCCAAGTAGCGCTTGTTTAACATCACGAGCCTGACCCAAAATCCACCAACACCCATCAATAGGTGCAAAACTTTCTTACCAACACCCATTAGTAGGTGTAACAACCTAGTATCCTTCAGTAGATACTCTTCCAGCTAGCATCCTTCAATAGATGCTATACCCAAAAATTTACAAAAATAATGTCCAACTGATTAAAAATTACAAAACAAAAATAAAATTAAAAGAAAAATTGTCCTCAAATCACTGGAATGCCTTCCAGCAAGCGCTCTTTTAACGTCATTAGCTTGACCCAATAAAGTTCAAGTTCCTTCTTCATGGTTGATGTTCATATCCCACCAACTCTTCAACTGCTTTTGGTACACTTTTTTGACTCTTCTAGAATGTGGAGACTCTATCTCTATCAACTCCTTTTCTCACAGGTGTACCAAGTTGGAGTCGTTCTTTCATCCAGTCATCAGGAACTTTTCTTCCTCTTCCAATCTTTTCTTTTTCCTGTACCTGAAACAACAAACAATGTTTACCTCTAACCTTGGGCTTTTCATCTTCAGGGCTAGTCATGAGTACATCTTGATATGCAGCTTTATGACTAGCTTCTTCCTCCTGCATCTGCCTCTCTTCTTTGAAGACATCTACAACAACTCTCTCTTCTCGGTCTTGGAGCACCACTATACCTTCGTTCACATCAATGATGGCTTTGGCCGTTTTCATAAACGGTCTTCCGAGAATAATCGGTATCTTTTCAGTCTCCATCTCCATCACCATAAAGTCTACCAAGAACTGGAGTTTGCCTACACAAACTATAATATCCTCCGCTATTTGATAACGGTTGAAAAACCATTATTTTTATGCTTAAAATTGATACCAAAAGCAACCTTTAATACTTAGAAACTAGCTTGAACTCATATTTTTGCTTTAGTTTTGTGAATAAGAGAGTTAAAGGTGAATTTAATGGTTTTGTGCAAGATTCCCTTGATTTTGTAGGCTAATTGAATGATTTGAAAGAAGAATTGAAATACCGAATGATTGGAATGCTGAAAAATCAACCAGAAACTAGAAAAGTCAACCAGTCAACCAGAAAAGTCAACAAGTCAACCAGTCAACCAGAAAAGTCAACCAGTCAACCAGAATGCTGAAAAGTCAACCAGAATACAGAAAAATTTCCGCTGAGCGGCACTTTTCAGGTGCCAAAATCACCGCTGAGGTGCAAAAACAGCAGCTGGGGGCAAAATGGATCATGCGCTATTACCGCTCAGCGGTAAAATACCGTTGAGCGCCATTCTAAGTGGGCTTGGACCGATTTTCTTTTGTTTTTACGGGCTTCGGTCTAATTTTCTGTATTTTTAGAATAGTATATAAGCTTTAGGACGTCCTAGGGTTTGTATCTTTGGCTGGGAGGAAGCAGAAACACACTTTTCACCCCTTGGGGGTAGATTGGGAGATGGTGACGACTCTCCTCTTCTCTTTCTGGGGTTTTTCTATCTGTTTCATTCTTTCATTCTTTCATTATTGTTCATCTAGTTTCACCATGAATATGGTGAACTAAACTTTGTATTGTTGTTGGGGAATCAATGTAGTCTTGTGAAACTCTCCTATATGGAATTTGTTTTAACATCTTATTTTAAGACTTATGCTTTCTTTCATCATTAGTTAGGGTTTTTCCTCTTTGCTTAAAGCTTGCTTTGATTAACTCATTCATTGTCATGATTATTGATTTTATCGATATGAGAATGTACGGGGAAATCTAGATCCGGGAAATTTCTCCCAATAGCATATTGGTTGCCTTTAAGCTTCTACACTTCAGAATTAATTACTAGGAATGCTAGAAATTGTATGAACTCGTAATTAAGGATAGGCCTTCTTGCAAGGTGATTTAGAGAGTGGCATTAGCAATAGATGAAAAGAATGATGAATTCCTAAAGTATATGAGAGTGGATAAGATGAAATTGATAACCCCAACAACATACTCATCCATCTAATTCTTTAAAGTGTTTGTATTCCTCTTTTCCATTGATCAAATTCATGCATACATGTTTAATTATTGTCTTTTGCATTTAAAACCTACAATCAATTGTTCACAAGTCTCAAATAATCAACAAATCATATAACTAACTAGGTCGTGAGTCCTTTGGGAGAACCATACTTGGTCTTACCGAGTTTATTACTTGATACGATTCGGTCACATTTGCCGAGGGTTAAACAAATTTTTGGCGCCGTTTTTCGGTGTTCATAAATTTGTCATTACTATACCATATGGTTCCTTTGAAGATCCATCTGCCATTACTAAGTTAACCTTTATAGGCTTCACATCAACATCACCGATCTGCTCCAGTAAAGAATAAGGTATCAAGTTAACACTTGATCCTAAATCAAGTAAAGCTTTTTTTATCCTTTTCTTCCCTATTGTGCATGGAATGGAAAAGCCTCCTGGATCTTTTGCTTTTGGAGGGAATGACTCCTTTTTAACAGCTTTATACTTCTTTGTATCATCATCTCTTCGTCTTTTCTTTGTAGAGACTTCTTCCTCAGGTTTAGTATAAACTACAATTTTTTTAATATCTCCTTCCAAGGTACATCATTGTCCACCATCTTGAATAATTCTGTAAAATCAAATTGTTTCTCTTGATTTATTGGAAAAGGAAAAATATCTTTACTTTTTATCTCTCTTCTCTCTCCTTTCTCTTTTCTCTCTTCTTTTTCTTTTTCTCTCTTTTCTATCCCTTCTTTTTCTGTCTCCCCTCTTTCTAACTCAACTGTCTCATCATTTGTACTCTCCAACATTTTACATTCTTCCCTAGGGTTAACCTCAGTATTAGCCCCAAAATTTTTGTCTGGCGTCTCTTCCAACTTCTTGGTAATCTGACCCATTTGAATCTCCAAATTCTTAATAGCAGCTTCAGTGCTCTTTTGAGTAGACTCAGTTTTCTGTATGAACTGATGATGAGTTTCTTCCATCCTTATTGATCTTTCATTAAGTATAGAAATTTGTTGCCATAAGGTTGGTTGTTGCTGTTGCTTGTTAAATTGCCCAGTTTGTCCAGCTTGCCCACTTTGTCCTTGACCAATCCTTGGGTGTGGTTTCCACCCTTGATTAAAATTCCCCTGACGGTATTGATTGGCCATGAAGTTAACATCCTCTAAGGCTTCTGCTGGAAAGACGCATTGACCATTAATATGGTCACCCCCACATATTAATTATTAGGGATGCTAGGAATTGTATGAACTCATAATTAAGGATAGGCGTTCTTGCAAGGTGATTTAGAGAGTGGCATTAGCAATTGATGGAAAAAATGATGAATTCCTAAAGTATATGAGAGTGGGTAAGATGAAATTGATAACCCCAACAGCATACTTATCCATCTAATTCATTAAAGTGTTTGTATTCCTCTTTTCCATTGATCAAATTCATGCTTACATGTTTAATTATTGCCTTTTGCATTTAAACCCTACAATCAATTGTTAGCAAGTCTTAAATAATCAACAAATCATATAGCTAACTAGGTCGTGAGTCCTTTGGGAAAACGATACTTGGTCTTACCTAGTTTTATTACTTGATACGACTCGGTCACACTTGCCGATTGTTAAACAAGTTTGTGGCGCCATTTTTCGGTGTTCATAAATTGGTCATCAGAAGTGGAGGAGGTGGACGAACTAGAGGAAGTGGACGAAGTTGAGGAAGTGGTGGAAGTGGAGGAAGTGGACGAAGTTGACGAAGTGGACGAAGTTGAGGAAGTGGAGGAAGTGGAGGAAGTGGAGGAAGTGGAGGAAGTTGACGAAGTGGAGGAAGTGGACGAAGTGGACTAAGTGGCCTATGTTGAGGGAGTGGAGGAAGTGGAGGCAGTGGAGGAAGTAAACGAAGTTGACGATGTGGACGAAGTTGAGGAACTCGAGGAAGTGGATGAAGTTGACGAAGTATACGAAGTGGACGAAGTCGACAAAGTGGAGGAAGTGGAGGAAGTAGACTATGTGGACGAAGTGGCCGATGTTGAGGAAGCGGAGGAAGTAGAGGAAATGGAGGAAGTGGAGGAAGTGGAGGATGTGGACGAAGTGGACGAACTTGACGAAGTGGACGAAGTTGAGGAACTAGAGGAAGTTGAGGAAGGGAAGGACGTGGAGGAAGTTGACGAAGTGGACGAAGTTGAGGAACTAGAGGAAGTGGACGAAGTCGACTAAGTTGATGAAGTATACGAAGTGGAGGAAGTGGAGGAAGTGGACGAAGTTGACAAAGTTGAGGAAGTTCACGAAGTGGACAAAGTTGACGAAGTCTACGAAGTGGATGAAGTGGACGAAGTGGACGAAGTGGATTAAGTGGAGGAATTAGAGGAAGAGGAGCAAGTGGAGGAAGTGGATGAAGTTGAGGAAGTGGAGGAAGTGGAGGAAGTAGAGGAAGTGGAGGAAGTGGACGAAGTTGATAAAGTTGACGAAGTGGAGGTAGTGGAGAAAGTCGAGGAAATGGACGAAGTGGAGGAATTGGCGGAAGTGGGCGAGGTTCAGGAAATCTACGAAATAGATGAAGTGTAGGAAATGGAGGAAGTGGACGAAGTGGTGGAAGTGGAGGAAGTGGACGAACTGGAGGAAGTGGACGAACTGGAGGAAGTGGACGAAGTTGACGAAGTTGAGAAAGTGGAAGAAGTGGAGCAAGTGGAGGAAGTGGATGAACTGGAGGAAGTGGAGGAAGTGGACGAAGTTGAGTAAGTGGTGGAAGTCGACGAAGTTGACGAAGTGGACGAAGTTGAGGAACTCGAGGAAGTGGATAAAGTGGATGAAGTTGACGAAGTTAAAGAAGTATACGAAGTTGACAAAGTGGAGGAATTGGAGGAAGTGGAGGAAGTGGAGGAAGTGCAGGAAGTGGAGGAAATGAAGGAAGTGAAGGAAGTGGAGGAAGTGGAGGAAGTGGCGGAAGTGGACGGAGTGGACTAAGTTGACAAAGTGGACGAAGTATACGACATGGAGGAAGTGGAGAAAGTGGAGGAAGTGGAGGAAGTGGAGGAAGTAGAGGAAGTGGACGAAGTTGACGAAGTTGAGGAAATTGACGAAGTGGACGAAGTTGACGAAGTGGATGAAGTTCACTTAGTATACGAAGTTGACGAATTGGACAAAGTGGGGGAAGTGGAGGAAGTGGAGGAAGTCGACGAATTGGACGAAGTGGAGGAAGTGGACAAAGTAGACGAAGTGGAGGAAGTGGACTAAATGGACGAAGTGTACGAAGTTGACGAAGTTGAGGAAGTAGAGGCAATGGAGGAAGTGGAGGAAGTTTACGAAGTAGACGAAGTGGACGAAGTGGACGAAGTGGAGGAAGTGGAGGAAATGGAGGAAGTGGACAAAGTGGAGGAAGTGGAGGAAGTGAAGGAAATGGAGGAAGTGGACAGAGTGGAGGAAGTGGAGGAAGTTTACCAAGTTGACGAAGTTGAGGAAGTGGACGAAGTTGACGAAGTCTATGAAGTGGAGGAAGTGGACGAAGTGGAGGAAATGGAGGAAGTGGAGGAAGTGGAGGAAGTGGAGGAAGTAGAGGAAGTGGACGTAGTCGACCAAGTGGAGGAAGTAGAGGAAGTAGAGGAAATGGAGGAAGTTGACGAAGTGGAGGAATTGGAGGAAGTGGAGGAAGTGGATAGAGTGGATGAAGTGGAGGAAGTAGAGGAAGTGGACGAAGTTGAGGAAGTGGTGGAAGTGGACGAAGTTGACGAAGTTGAGGAAATGGAGGAAGTGCACGAACTCGAGGAATTGGCGGAAGTGGAGGAAGTGGTGGAAATGGAGGAAGTGGAAGAACTAGAGGAAGTTGACGAGGTCGACGAAGTTGCGGAACTGGACGAAGTTGACGAAGTGGACGAAGTATACGAAGTGGACGAAGAGGAGGAAGTGGACGAAGTGGATGAAGTGGAGGAAGTGAAGGAAGAGGAGGAAGTGGACGAAGTGGAAGAAGTTGACGAAGTTGAGGAAGTGAAGGAAGTGGAGGCAGTGGAGGAAGTCGAGGAAGTGGACGAAGTACACGAAGTGGGGGAATTGGCGGAAGTGGACGAAGTGGAAGAAGTTAACAAAGTTTAGCAAGTGAAGGAGGTGGAGGCAGTGGATGAAGTCGAGGAAGTGGAGGAATTGGCGGAAGTGGACAAAGTTGAGAAAGTCTACGAAATGGCTGAAGTGGAGGAAGTGGAGGAAGTTGAGGAAGTGGACGAATTGGAGGAAGTGGGCGAAGTTGACGAAGTTCAGGAAGTACAGGAAGTGGATGAAGTGGATGAAGTTGACGAAGTTGAGGAAGTAGAGGAAGTGGAGGAAGTGGAGGAAGTGGACGAAGTGGGCGAAGTTGAGGAAGTGGACGAGGTTGAGGAACTGGAGGAAGTGGACGAAGTTGACGAAGAATACAGTGGAGGAAGTGGACGAAGTTGACAAAGTTAAGTAAGTGGAGGAAATGGACTTAGTGGACGAACTGGAGGAAGTGAAGGAAGTGAAGGAAGTGGACGAAGTTGAGGAAGTGGAGGAAGTGTACGAAGTGGATGAAGTTGACGAAGTTGAGGAAGTGAAGGAATTGGAGGCAGTGGAGTAAGTGGAGGAAGTGGAGGAAGTGGACTGATAATAGTTGAAAAACTGTTATTTTCAGGCTTAAAATTGATACCAAAAGCAACCTTTAACACTTAGAAACAAGCTTGGAATCATGCTTTTGTTCATATTTTTAGAAATAAGAGAGTTGGACAGGTTTATGCTTGATTTCATTATTTTATGCAGGTTTTAAGGTGAATTTGGTGAAAGAAGTGAAGAAGGATAGAGATGGAATCAGAAAAGAACTCAAAAAGTGCAGAAGAAGAGAAGCCACAAGTACCCCTCAACGCCAGTTTACCGCTGAGCGGCACTCACGAACACCCGTTGGCTCCGCTGAGGGGTGAAAGTGCAGCTGAGGGGAAAATTGACTACACGCTGGTACCGCTGAGCGGTGGCCTTTTGGGCTTAGGCCCGCTTTTCTATAATATTTCGATTAGTATATAAGCTTTAGGACGTCCTAGGGTTGGTATCTTTGGCTAGAGGCGAAGCAAACACTCACTTTTCCACCCCTTGGAGGAAGATCTTGGATGCTTACTGATGAGAGGGTCGCACCTCCCACAAAAGTTGTGCATAAAAGAATGCAGTATAAGCTAGGAAGTGACTCCTAGGTCGTCTCTCAAGGACCAAATTGTGGTTCGAGTCTTAGGTCAAACACGCAGGGGGGCTTGAAAGTGTTTTTGTGATTAAAAATGAACTAAATTAAAACACGAATATAAACACAGATGTAAAGAAAAAAAATTAAAACAATTGGACACTAAAGCTAACATTACAACTTAATTAACACCACTGAATAAAATAGACAACATTAAAGGGAATCAAAGCAGTAAAGTGAATGATCCTATTTTAAGCAAATTAAAAATCGAGCTTGCGTTAACTTGAAAACATAGATTGAATGCAACAAGTCAATAAAAAAACTAATCTAATGCTATTAAACTGCAACATTCAGCTAACAAAGGAAATGCACATTATAGTCATATAGAGGAAATACATCCATCACGGAACAACTAGAAATAAATAAAACAAGCCGAGAGCTCCTTCCATGTGTCACCGTGTACTCGAGCCAAACGAACTCTCCTATTCCAAAATCAAATCAGCGTCACATCTCCTCCCATTTTTATCTCCTGGAAACAATTTAAATACACCGTGCAGCAAGGAAATAATGAGCACGAGCTTGCTTTCTAAAAGAAATAGTGTAATCAAGGATTCCATCCAGACCGTAATAGTGTGCACGACTTCCAACAAAATTAAAATGCACTTTTCATGAAAAATTAAACAAACATTCCTAATAAATCCAGCACTTGCAAAATGAAAGCAGAGTAATGAGTGCCCATTTTATCTAAAATGAAAATCAAATTAAAAGGTGCTCTAGAGTTCTCCACCAAGACCGTGTGCTCTTCAAAGTGAAAAATATGTATCCAAACGTGGGTTGCTGCTGCCCTTCACCCGTCCAGCCCTTCCATCTCTCATTCCATAGAAACAACGTTCAAAGAAAACTCTCCAAAGTATCAATCACGGTACTTCTCGAAAACTAAGGCACAAGCCCCCAGAAAACGAGAGAGTAAAATGGCCAAATGTTCAGTGGCGGCTGCAGTGTGTCCCAGCCCTCACCCGTAACCTTCCATCCCTACAAATTGAAAAATTCTCCCAGAAAAAACTCCAATGAAGCTCTTCTTTCACTCCATCCGTGGGCTTTCTCCTCCCTGTGGGCCGCGTGGCGTGTGCACCTCCCAGATGTGCGCATATCTCTTTTTCTCCAATGCTGGATGCCACCTCACGTGGTTGAATGTGCTGGAAGCCAAACCCAATTCAAATTGCTGGAGCTGCTGGATGCACCCCCTCTTCCCATGTGGCTGCTGGAAAATGAAGAAAATAATTTGGACGCGTGGCAGCTATTGGATGTCTGGGCCGCTCCCCAAACTGCTTCCCATTCTCCGCGTGCTTTTCTTTGCTGGACACTCTAATTCAATTTGTCCATGGGCCCCGCTATTGCTTTGCTTCTAGAATCAGGCCGTGACACTCCATAGTTGCTGGATGCCACCCCCTCTTGCTTACTGGACCGTGGATCCAAGTGTGGGCCTGTTGTACCAATTCAAAGCTGCTGGCTTGGAGCTCTCCATCAACGTGCATCTGCTTGCTGGACCAGGCCATGATCGTGTGCACCTCTCCAAATGTTCTCCGTGAATATGTTTCTATTTTCTAAGTGGTGGATGGGTTACTTCTTTTCCATGTGGGTCGTCCACTGCACTCTTCCTTCTTTACATGAGTTGGAGCCAAAACATAGAGAAAACCGTGAGCTTCCTTCCTCTCAAGGTGGCTGCTGCACCTTCATTCGCTGTTGGTCCGCCTCCGTGTGCTCACCAAAAAGAAAGTGAGGAGGTCTTCTCGGTGGTGGCTGCTCCAGCTCCATATATGCCGAGACACCACTCTCCTCAACGTGTGCATCTTCTCTTCAAGCTTCTGGATGCCTTGCTGCTGTGACCGAGAAGATCTGTTGTACTGGACGTGGACGCTTCCTCTCCTCATTCCCGTGAAGCCTGCTGTCAAACGCACACTGCTGGACTGCTTGGACGTGGCAACTCTCAAGGTCTGTGCTTCTAGCATCAGCCCTCTACATTGCTGGACGTGTGGTGCTTCTTTCTTGGACTAAGACTGTGACACTTGCTGACCACGTGCAGGTGAGGTGTTGCTGCCGTGAGCATGTGAAGTGCTGCTGCCAAAATTAAGTTACTGTGCATCCTCTTCATCCACCAGGCCCTTGCGCGTGCTGCTTGAAGGCTGTGTTGGTGCTGTCTCGCTGGACGTGTTGAAGGCCTACTTCTTGGATGCACCCCCCTATTTCGCTGGATGCACCTCCTAAAGCAAGCCAACATTCTCTCTTCACGTCTCATCTCTATGTGCACCCCCAAAAATGAAATCCACACCTTCTCTCATTTTAATTTAAAGTATATTTGATGTGGCATTTCTCTTTAAGTCCCAAAATATTATCCAACAATTTCCCTACAATTAACAATGCAAATAATTAGCTCAAATAATTCAAATTAATTAAAATAAGAATTTTTGGTCAAATTAAACACAATTAGCAAAAACGGAAAAATACCGGACTTTTAAGCACAATTCCCTGATTAAATCTAGCACAATAAGCTAAGTGAAGTGAATAAAATATTGACTCATCAAAATAGACCACACTTAGTCTTTTGCACTCCTGGGCAAAATCAAGACGCAAATCAAGGAATAGTTCAAAGGACATCAGGGAAGTGACACAAACTCAGCACACAGAAAACAATGACTAACAAGGACGGAAACAGAATTACACAGTTCTCAAGGAATCTGGACCACGAAAAGATGTAGATAATATCCAACACATAATCACAGAAAGCAGATACTCATGAAATTCATCCAAGCAATTCAAACATGGTAAAATAATCAATCAGCTCAAGAGGTGAATCAAAAGTAACAACCTCACAAATGCACTATTAGTGTTTCTCTCAAGTGTCTAAGGTAAGAAATGTAAACTCAATGCACTCAAGAAAACAAACACAAACAGACTTGGCAAGCCTCTAATATCAGCGCTCAAAATATATGCATGTTCAAATCAAAAGGTCTTTTCCTGGTTGTAATGGGGCCAAGGACAAGGGAGGATAACATATGGATGAGAAGCTATAAACCAAAAGAAATAGAGGAGCAATGGGGAACAAGTGTAAACACAATAAAATCACACCCAAACCTCTAATTCAATCCTCTTCTTGACTCCATTATTCACAATTTTTTTTTTCATTTTTTCTCTATTTTTTTTTTCATCCGGTCTCTTTTCTTTTCTTTCTTTTCAAAACAAAACTGTAAAAGACAAGATACACATATATTTACAAAAACAAAACAAGAAGAAGAACCAACTAGCCAACTCATAAGAATCCCTAAGGAGACCACACTTGTTCCCAAAACACTTCCAAAGCTCCAAAATTCCCTAAGGTGAAGGTAATCATGGTTTTTCACTTAGGGCTAGTGTATAAGCTTTAAAACAAAGAAACGGGGGAAAGTATAGGCTCAAAAGGGGTTATCAAAGGATCAAAATAAGGTAAGCTTATTTGGCTAGAGCGACTCAAGAACAAAACTGCCTTTATCACTTCCAAACATGCATATCAATCAAGAATTATCAACAAGAGTCAAGCCAAGGCATATGTGCAGGCAATCAAGAGACATATCACACACAAGAAAGAATATATAAAGTGGCTCAAATCTCACACAGGGTAATTCTGTCACAATCAATTCAACCTCTCAAACATCATAATCATCATCCAAGCAGAGAAAAGCAATGATTTCCAACCAATCAGAGTATTAATGAAGTGAAAGACACATCTACAACCTAAACAAAGTCCAGAAATCAAGAAAAGCATGTAAAACTGTACACAAGACAAAACAAAAACTACCTAGAAAAGAAAAAAATTTAACCAAGAAAACAAAAACTAACAAAGAAAAATAAAAATCTCCCCCAATAAATAGACCACACTTAAACTACACAGTGTCCTCAATGTGTCATAAGCATAAGATCGAAAATCAAAACAGTGAACAGATCATGGACAAGTGCAATAAAAGTAGGGAAAGGGGGAGAAGAGAGAAAGAAAACTCCCCTGATCATGGTGGCAGTTGCCAATTTTGGACTTTCAGGGAGATGTCTTCCACCACAGGATCCAGCAAGGAAGTTTTGAGGAAGAATTGCTTCATCCTCCAGATTTGATCTAGCAGGGAGATATCATCCACAACTGGATCTAAGAAGCAAAGATTGTTGATGAGCAGGTTCAGCTGGTGCCTATTGATTTTGAAGCTTTTGTCAGTGTTAGCACCTTTATTTTCCACTGTGGGTGTTTGTCTATCAAATTCATGTGTACCTCCTGCAACATGGTTAGTGCGATGTGTCTCCAAAGAAATGATATGCAGGGGTATTGATGGACAAATTTGTAAGCACCAAAATATGATGTCACAAACTTGTTTCACAATCGGCAAGTATGACCGAATCGTTCAAGTAATAAAACTTGGTAAGACCAAGTATCGTTCTTCCCAAAGGACTCACGACCTAGTTTAGTTATGTGATTTCTTGATTAGCTAAGACTTAAGAAAACAATAATTGAAATTTTAATATGCAAGACGAAAATAAACATGTATGCATGAATTGATCAATGGCAAAGACATAAGATAAACACTTTCAATGGATTAAATGAATGAATATGTTGTTGGGGGTCAATTTCATCTCATCCACTCTCATATATTTTAGGAATTCCTCTTTCAAATCATCATTGTTAATGCCACTCTCTAATGTACCATTCTAGATGGCTTCTCCCTAATCAAATAGTTCATACAATTCCTAGCATTCCTAATGATTAGTTCATGAGTGCAGGAGCTTAAGGCAACCAATATAATGTTGTCAGTAAAATATTGGGAGAAATTCCCCGGATCTAGATTTCCCCGTACGTGTCCGTATCAACAAAACCAATAATCATGCATTAGAATGAGTTAAACAATGCAAGCATTGAGCAAAGAGGAAAAACCCTAACTAATGATGAAAAGAAAGCATATGTCTTAATTCAAAGATGTATTCAACAAATCCATATATGAGAGCTTCAAGAGATTACATTGATTCCCCAACAAACATACAAGGTTTAGTTCACCATATTCATGGTGAACCTAGATGAATAACAATGAAAGTATGAAAGAATAAACCCAATAAAGTGGAAGAGGTAGCCTGAGCATCCAAGATCCTCCTTCAAAGGGGTGAAAGAGAGAGTGTTTGCCTCGTTTCTGCCAAAGATCCCTAACTAAAGGACGTGCAAGCCCTTATATACTAATCTAGAGTTACAAAAGATTACAAAAGCCCAAGTCCAAAAAGTGCCGCTCAGCGCCATTTACCGCTCAGCGGTGGTTACGCGTCTTCTTTCTTCCCCTCAGCGGCCATTTGCCCCTCAGCGGTTCCAACGCCACCTCTTGAGTGCCGCTCAGCGGTAGTTTGCCGCTGAGCGGTGCCTTCGACTTCTCTTTTTGCACTCTTTCTTGTCTTTTCTAATGTCCTCTCTCTCATTCTTCACTTCTTTCACCAAATTCACCTCAAAACCTGCACAAAAACACTCAAATCAAGCATAAACCTGTCCAGCTCTCTTATTTCTGAAAATATAAACAAAATGCATGATTTCAAGCTAGTTTCTAAGTCTAAAGGTTGCTTTTAGTATCACTTTTAAGCATGAAAATAACAGTTTTTCAACTGTTATCACAACCCCAAACTTAGAACTTTGCTTGTCCTCAAGCAAATAAAATGTAACTCCATCTCCAACCAATTCATATGATGGTTCACTCATTCAAAAATCCTCTCTTTCAAGATAAGTAACAACTTCACTCAAACTTATGACCAAGAGTTCAATCAAGATGTGCACATGCTTTAGTATTCACAAAGTCATTTAAATTCCAACAAATGCTATTTTTCATGAATGATCAATCAATTAAGCATGGATGTTCATGTGCTTATGGAATATTTCCTCACTAGGTAAAGTGTTTCACTCAACACACAAGTGTATAAGAGGTAAAGTGTTTCACTCATTCACTCCACTATCACAATGTCACATGAATCAACTTTGCCTTTCATTTTACCACAATCAAATACATTCACAAGCATGCATCATCACAAGGACTTTTCAATGGCTTATAATGTGGCTGGGCTAACAAGAAAATTGGTTTTTCTGGATCACAAAATCCTTGAGTTAAGAGAGTCATAACAACACAATTATTCTTATTCTTCCCAACTTGCCTTTGAATTTTCTTTTGCATTTGCATTGAGCTTTGCTTCTTTTTCTTTTCTTTGCTTTTTCTTTGCATATTTTTACTTTTAGCTCTTAGCTCAATGCTTTTCCTTTTTCATGTTTCCCCAATAACCCCAAACTTGAACATTTAACAATACCACACAAGATCTTCTACTTAACTCAAGGTAAAGATTTTCAATCAAGGGTGTTCAGTGTATGTTTAAGGCTAAGGGTTCAAAGGATAGAACACAACGTGTTCTCTTTTAGAAGGCTAACTTTATGAATTTGGCCAATAAAAAGGGTTTCAACAACACGGCCTTTGATCATATGATGCAAAACAAGCAATTGATTCAATCATAGAAAACCTGGGCAAAGTCATTCATGCTTTCAAAGTAACAGCATTCAACAATAACAACTCTGGAGCTCAAAACCTCACATATAAGCTCATTCACATTTGACATGCACATCCTGCTTAATTTCACAATCACAATCATGATATCATGCATTTGTTCACAAAGCTTGTGAATCACCTGTATAAGCATTTTAATGTGCACATCATCTCAACATCAATCAATCAATAAGCATCATTCAATCATTACTTATCACACAATCACAGTTAATAGCAAACCATCATAAGGAACCAGGTGTTCAATAGAGTACATCAACCCTAATCTAAAAACAAAAACAAATAAGTTCAGAAAACTTAAACCACAAAAGCATAATCATATGATAGCATTCATCAGTAAATGCTATCTCAGCTCCTCATCAGTCTGAGCTGTCCTCTGTATCTTCCTCTTCTTCCTCATCATCATCATCATCAAACGCATCCTCCTCCTCAGCTTCATCTTCATCCATGTCTCGGGCTGAAGCTTCAGCTGCTTCAGCTCCTCCATGCCATGGTTCTTCTGGCCAAGCTACCACATTATGGAATTCATCCATAGTCCACCTGTGTGCTGGAGGGGTATCATACATCCCCACTATCATCTCAGCCGTGGCCACCTGCCCTCTGTGGATGGACTGCAACTGAGCACCTATAAGAGACATATACATGTCCCTCATCTGGAATGGTTCTGCCTCATGAGTATCAGCAGAAGTCCTGCTCTGTGCTGGCCTTCTCTCTCTACGAGCCTGGCGTGGTGGCACTGGCTGGGCTGCCTCCTCACCTCCACAGTACTGTCTGTAATAGGCCTCATCTATAGCTTTTCTTGGCCTCTCAAATGGTGGAACAGAAGTGTCCACCCCAGCTAGCTTGCAAAGGTGAGTGATCAAAGAAGGATGTCCCAGTGGTGCTTTGTTGTTTGAGGTGTTAGCACACACACTAATCTCATCAGCTATCACCTGCCCAATATTAACATTCAAGTTTCTGATAGCACAGTAGATGAAGAGTGCCCTGCTGAGAGTAATATCTGACACATGTGAACATGGCTGAATGTTGGCATGAGAAAATGCCATCCAATACTTTGCAAGAGGAGTCAAATCTGTCCTCCTAATATTAACCACTGAGCCAGATCTATTCCTTTGGAAGTGTCCTCCAGGTATACACAATACTCTCCACATCCTCATAATCAGCACCTTCCTCCATGCTAAGAGCAAACTGGCATTGCTCACCAGCCCACACAGTATCCAGAAAGTTATTATGAGTCAGGATCATACCTGATAGCATGGCCTCTAACATAGCCCAAATAATTCTCAGCTGGATAATCACCAATCTTCTTTGCATTGGTGTAGAATTCTTTCACCACAGCTATGTTGGCAGGTGATGGATAAGTGGCTAGCTTTCCCCAATCATTCCCTAACACTTGCTCTCCAAATTGAGGAGCAAAGTTAGGTATCATTCCAACCTTTCTCTCCATTAGAAGTCTCCTGTCCTGAACCACCCTAAAGTGCTTCTCATGTTTCCTAGAGAGGAACCTGCCATTATGGGGCTGCTCTGGTTCCTTTTCCTTTCTCTTGGTTGCCATGGTTTTCAATCTCTTTCCTGAAGAGGATGCCATTCCTGCATTCAAACATAAATCCAAAACCACAGAACATGATGTTAATCATTAGTAAACACAAAACAAAACTCCTTTTGAAGCTAAACCACCGCTGAGGGCCAGAATTTCCCCTCAGCGCCACCAGTGCCACATTCAAACACGCAACAAACCAGAAAAAGCAAATCTGGCAGAGTGCCGCTCAGCGGTAAATGCCGCTCAGCGGTGATCTGCAGATTTTTGCAAATCTCGTTTTTAAACTGTCCTAACTCCACCCAAATGCAATTTTCAGTTTTCCAGTTCATAATCAAGCAGTTTAATCGGTTCAAACATCAAATATATCATCAAATCATGCATAGAAATCAAAACCCCTAAATATTCATGCTTTGACAATCACAGTCAATTTCAAGAACCCTAGAATGAACAAAATGCATTTTACTTACTTGGGTGGAGATGCTAGATGATATGAGAATGCTTCCAAACTAGAATGCTCTCTTCCAACCCCAAACTTTGATGGCACACTAGTGAAAAAGTGAGTGAAAGAGAGATTTTCTAAAGAGGGAAGAGTGAAAAGATGTGGAAAACCTAAGAGAAGTGTGTGGAAGTGTTTGTGCAGAGAGAAGCCAGAAATAAACCCTTAAAACGCAGCTTGGGGTATAAAAATACCCTAATGGGCTCGGGTCCCGCTAAGGGGAACTTAAGCCCTCTGCGATAGTACCGCTCAGCGGTAATTGACGCTCAGCGGCACTTTCGTGAAGTGCTCCCCTCCTTCTTTTCTTGACCTACGTGCCTTCCCTACATCTCTCATAGGTTCCCTGCAATTCAATGTTAAAAATGCTTATGCAAATCCTAACTAAAAATAAACAAACAAAAACAATCAATCAACTGGGTTGCCTCCCAGGTAGCGCTTGTTTAACGTCACGAGCCTGACCCAAAATCCACCAACACTCATCAGTAGGTGTTTCAAACATAGTATCCTTCAGTAGATACTTAACCACCTAGCATCCTTCAGTAGATGCTATCTCCAAAATAATTACAAAATAAAGTCCACAACTTAAAAATTACAAAACCAAAATCAAAATCAAAAGTTTGTCAATCACTGGGTTGCCTCCCAGCAAGCGCTCTTTTAACGTCATTAGCTTGACCCAATAAAGTTCAAGTTCCTTCTTCTTTTTCTTCTTTCTACTGAACTTCTTCAGAAATTTGATCAAACCAGGAACCTGTTGCAGTGTCTCAATCATAGGAACTTTAATCTCCAATTTCTTGAAGATTTCCATAAAGCACTTGAACTTCTTTTCCTTCCTATGATTCTTCTTTAGATGAGGATGTGATTTTTCATATGATTTCTTCTTCTTTCCTCTCATCTTCTTTTTCTTCCTTTTTCTCTCCCTAAATTTTCTCTTTTTCTTTTCTTTTATTTTTTTCTTCCCTTTTCTTTTTCTTTTCAACTTCTTTATTTTCACACAAATCTTCTTTCTCTCTTCTCTCTCAACCACTTCTTTCTCTTTTTCTTCATCTTTATTTTTCTCACTCAACTCTTCTTCTCTTTTCTCTCTATCTTTTCCGCATCTCCCTCTATTTTTTTCTCATCAAGAATCTTGTCACTTTCAGTGACATTGGTTTGCCCTTCCTCCTTAAGGTTAACTTCAGTATTAACCTCATCATCCAATCTCTGACTAATGTAACGAAAGTGCATCTCCATCCTTTTACATGATTCTTCAATGCTTTTCTGAGTAGAGTCGGAACTTTTCAAAAATCGTTGAAGGGTGTCCTCCAAACTTTCTGATAGAGAGGATTTTTGCTGCCATTGTTGTTGTGGTTGGTTCTCAAATTGTCCGGCAGCTTGCCAAAATTGGCTTTGATCCATGCTTGAGTGAGGTTCCCACCATTGGTTGAGATTACTTTGGTAGAATTGAGTGCCCATATAGTTAAACTCTTGACCAAATTGCATTCTGCAGACATTAGGCACAAAACTCTAGGAAATATTTGTTAGCACAAAAAAATATAGAAGAAGATATATATTCAGAAGATAAAAAGATTTAGAAGATAGAATCAAATAAAATAGAATAAAACCTAATCTAAAAATAAAATCTAATCTAAAAGATAAAATAAAATAAAATCTAACCTAACCTAAAAGATAGAGTAAGAATAAAATAAAATCTAATCTAAAAAGATAAAATAAAATCAAATAAAAACCAAAAAATAAAAAACAGAAAATAAAAATAGAAAACAGAAAAACAGAAAACAGAAAAATAAAATAAAATCAAATAAAATACAAACTGAAAAATATAAACAGAAAAATAAAATAAAATAAAAATTCGAAATTTAAAATAAAATAAAAAAAATAAGTCAAAGATAATCAATAATCACACAAATTAACCAGTTAAACCACGAATCCCCGGCAACGGCGCCAAAAACTTGATGGACAAATTTGTAAGCACCAAAATATGATGTCACAAACTTGTTTCACAATCGGCAAGTATGACCGAATCGTTCAAGTAATAAAACTTGGTAAGACCAAGTATCGTTCTTCCCAAAGGACTCACGGCCTAGTTTAGTTATGTGGTTTCTTGATTAACTAAGACTTACAAACGAAATATTTGGGTTTAAAATGCAAGACAGAAAATAAACATGTATGCATGAATTTTGATCAATGGCAAAGACAAAAGATAAACACTTTCAATGGAATATATGAATGAATATGTTGTTGGGGGTCAATTTCATCTCATCCACTCTCATATATTTTAGGAATTCAACATTCAAATCATCATTGTTAATGCCACTCTCTAAAGTACCATTCTAGATGGCTTCTCCCTAATCAAATAGTTCATACAATTCCTAGCATTCCTAATGATTAGTTTATTTTGCGCAGGAGCTTAAGGCAACCAATATAATATTGTCAGTATAATATTGAGAGAAATTCCCCGGATCTAGATTTCCCCGTACGTGTCCGTATCAACAAAACCAATAATCATGCATTAGAATGAGTTAAACAATGCAAGCATTGAGCAAAGAGGAAAAACCCTAACTAATGATGAAAGAAAGCATATGTCTTAATTCAAAGATGTACTCAACAAATCCATATATGAGAGCTTCAAGAGATTACTTTGATTCCCCAACAAACATACAAGGTTTAGTTCACCATATTCATGGTGAACCTAGATGAATAACAATGAAAGTATGAAAGAATAAACCCAATAAAGTGGAAGAGGTAGCCTTAGCATCCAAGATCCTCCTTCAAAGGGGTGAAAGAGAGAGTGTTTGCCTCGTTTCTGCCAAAGATGCCTAACTATAGGACGTGCAAGCCCTTATATACTAATCTAGAGTTACAAAAGATTACAAAAGTCCAAGCCCAAAAAGTGCCGCTCAGCGGTATTTACCGCTCAGCGGTGATTGCGCGTCTTCTTTCTTCCCCTCAGCGGCCATTTTGCCCCTCAGCGGTTCCAACGTCACCTCTTGAGTGCCGCTCAGCGGTAGTTTGCCGCTGAGCGGTGCCTTCGACTTCTCCTTTTTGCACTCTTTCTTGTCTTTTCTAATGTCCTCTCTCTTATTCTTCACTTCTTTCACCAAATTCACCTCAAAACCTGCACAAAAACACTTAAATCAAGCATAAACCTGTCCAGCTCTCTTATTTATGAAAATATAAACAAAAGGCATGATTTCGAGCTAGTTTCTAAGTCTAAAGGTTGCTTTTAGTATCAACTTTAAGCATGAAAATAACAGTTTTTCAACTGTTATCAGTAAGCACTTCCCTTTTCTCGGTCTTGTGCCCTTGATGCAGTTACAAAGAAATTGTCTTTTGCTCTCTAGGAATAAACTGCAAGAAAATCACACCCAATTCAGCAAGATGATGTAATTCACAATGAGCAATTTAAATCCAAAACAGTTTAAACATTCAGAAGCAATTAAACTAGATAACTCCCTTTAGTTCAGATAGCTTTCACATGAAGTGCTTAGGTTGCTGTTTTCTCAGTAATTTCCTGCTCAAGCTAAACTACCAACAAATCAGTTCCAGTCTAATCAAAATCAGATTAATCCAATGCAATGCAGAACAATTCCAATTCAGAATTCAGATGGGCTAATCCTAGTGTACAAAAACTGTCATACCAGATTCAACATTATAGCAAGAATATTTCAACCAAAACAAAAGCAATTTAAGGTGAAAGAAACTCCCTTCAGTTCAACACTCCCACGTGAATTGCTTCTGCTTCTGGTTGCTCATTCTAAACTAATATCAACTCCTATTGGACACCCTGCACTGGTTCATTTCTGCATACAAAATCAAACCCCAATCCAGCAAATACAAATAGGAATGGACATTAACCAGATGCAATGGATGTAATTCAATCAATCTGAACAAAACTGAAATCTGCATGTGATTAATACCAGAAAAATATTTTCTATATGCATTTGGAAAAATGATCTCAACAAAGAAAGAATGATGGTGCTAATAAGAACTCAACAGATTTCAACAATTGTAAGCAAACCATGAAATCAGTAATCACATTCAGACATATAATATCTCAATGATTTCAGCAAACAGTTTATAAGCCAAAATGAATGCAATGTCAGTTTAAGCAAATCACAACTGCTCCAATCTACTTGATCCAATTTCTTTTCCTGCACAATGAACAATCACAAAACAGTTAGATTAACAATGAATTCTCTATTTCAAAGTGCCAAGGAATTAGGCCAAGTCAGCCTTACAAAACTCACAACACTCAGGCTTCTTTTTAAAAGCTTAAAGCACTCAAAATGGAAAGGTTTGGAAGGGAGATTCCCCCTTGGCAGTACACAGCTGGAGAGTCTTTTAGACCACCACCACCTAAGATGCTACCAAGCACACAAACCTCTTTCAAACTCTAGAAACCAAAGTGTAAAAACTTCTCAATTTTAGACAAGGCTATGCTAAGGCAAAGTAATGGACAAAACAGGACAACCACCAACAATGTAAGCACCAGATAATGAAACTAACAGCACAACAGAGAACTGACTCAAGATCAGATTATGAAAGCAACAAAAGCTCAATTATGAAAAGCAGATCAGAATTTACACTTGCATTGAGACAAAACCAGAACATTCAACAATGACAATCAAGAAACAAAGCTTTTGATCAAAGTAAGCACTCAAACAGGATCCTAAGATCAGTTCTAGAGTAGATTTCAAAAGCAATAAAAAGATCAAGAACAAATTGCAGAATTTTTGTAAACAAATGTTCAAACTGATTCACTTTATTTCAGAATTTTAGTGCAGCATCTAACATTGTTAATTTCAGCCTTATGCACTGTTTCACAATGAAATCAGTAGAATCAACTCCAATTACAAGTGTTACTGCTATGTTCAAATTCAAATCACAGATTTAGTGGTTGTTTTGTACAAGATTACAAGTACTGCTGATGTGATGCAGATTTTTGTGGACTTAATCAT
Organism: Vigna umbellata; assembly: GCF_029865625.1. Classification (NCBI taxonomy): domain Eukaryota; kingdom Viridiplantae; phylum Streptophyta; class Magnoliopsida; order Fabales; family Fabaceae; genus Vigna; species Vigna umbellata. The sequence goes on along the minus strand of NC_142170.1, from coordinate 30,214,386 downwards.
CAACCACTTACAAATTTTAAGCCAGAACAACTTTGACACAAATGTGCAGTAACACAAGTCAAATCAAATTTAATTCTGCAGAAAAGAAATTAAAGCACTCAAACACAATGACTCTAGGATGTACTGATGTTAGAACTTAGTAATGATCTAATACTAAGTATAGAATACAACCACACACACAAGACACTAAGACAGATTCAATCTCGGTGTAATTGAAACAAGAGAATGCTGTGTTTTCACAAAGTACCACCAAGCTATGCCATGTATTTCATTGCTTATGAGATGTGTACTTGTTACTGGCAAGCAGTTCAACTTATAGAACCAAACTTAGTTCACAGATAACAATGAATTCAAAGGAAACTTGCAAATCAAAAGTCAATTTTAGCTACTGCCAAGTACAAACACCCGAGCTCTTAGTTAAACTTTTCATAGCTCATATGGTGTGCATTTGTGAGTAACAGCCAAACTCAAATCAGATATGACAATGCAATCATTCAAAATTGCCAATGGAAATCTGTCAGCCAGCTTATTCATTCGAATGAGTCATAGCTTTTGAGGCTTGACAGAAATTACACCAAGGTTAACTTCAGGTACTCACGAAATTGAATACTAAACCAATTAAACACAGATTTAAAATGACAAAATAAGCAAAGCACAAGACTAAAACATGACAGAAATGGATTTAGAAAATAAAAGACTCAAACAAATTGGATTCACCGAATAAAATGATAAAAACATTGACTCAAGGCACAGGAAATGCAACTTGGAAACCGAAACAGATATGAAGAGATTCAAAACACGAAACACAAACAAGACAAGACAATAGAGAGATGTAATGAACAACGCATAAGTGAAGGAAACTCATAATAGCGAAACAACACAAGACATTAAAGGAATCATAAAACAACGCAGAGAATGAACAAAATTAAACACGACTCAGAATCAAATGAACGAAACATGACTCGGACAAGACCGAATCAAGAAAACAACTAAACTTGGAATCAAGAGAAAACAACGGGAAAACAGAGAACGCGAGACAACTTACCTCTGAAGCGTGCTCGAACCTGAGCTCTGAATACCACTTGATGGACGAACGCCCGAGGAGAGATCGAAGACGCGACGCGGACTCCTCGAAGCTTCCTCCAGAGAGATGAAGACGCAGCGGAATAGAATAGAAGTTAGAGAGCGAAGGGAAAACTGAGGTTGAACATATGGAACCCTAGAATTTAGGATTTAATCTGTGGGAACCTGAGAGACTCGAATGAAACCCTAGAAGTGGGAATATACTCGATTTGGACCGATTAAACGGTGATAAATGGAGATTGAATGGTGGAAAAGGTTTAGATCGAAATAAAGGAGGGTTCAATCGGTGGAAAATGGAAAACGATGTGAAGAGAGGTGTTTAAACGGTCAAAATATGAACAAAATGGTGGAAGAGGCTGTGACGAGAGAGAAACGAGAATGACAAAGTGAATCTGCAAGGATAGAAGACTCACCGTGAAGAACCATGGCTGGAGACGAGGGAGACGAGGGACCCGAGAGAGAAATGCTCTCTTGAAACGAAGACGCGTAAGGTGTAGTGAGGTGTCGTTGAAGCGCTGCAGATGTGGCAGTGAATTAATGGTTTAGAGTGGAGGAAAGGTGACGTGAGAGAGAAGTACGGTGGTAATTGAAAAATGGAAATGGGAATGGTGCTTGGAAGGTGGCTAGAGGGAGTCTTTGGACTCTCTAGCCTATGACTTTCAAGAGAGAAGAGTTTCTAATTCAGAAAACTCAATTCTCATTAATCTCAAAAGTCCCAATACAATAGAGGAGCTGGGTATTTATAGTAACCCATGCTCCTTAAGAGCTAAACTATAAAAGATAAACATACAAAAGGAAGACTAAGTCAAGTAGGATTCCATCACTCCTCTTCTCCTAAAGATTTATCTTTTAAACATCTTATTCATGGTTATCCTCCGAGCTAATATTATAATGGATTTATTTATGGAGTATTTATCAAGGAGGAAGTGGAGCAGTTTGACATGCTAAGCAGAGCCAATGGTAGGTGTTACACCCTTAGAGAGATGTTAATGCTAATATATTTTTTTTAGTTAAATATGTTTTTAGTCCCTTAACTATCAAGCGATTTTGGATTTAGTCCATATTTAAAAGGTTTGTTCATTTTAGTCCTCTTAGTTTTGAAACTCTTATAATTAGTCCTTAAAATTGGATGACGTTAACTTTAGTTTGATGTGGCAAACGACGAACCCACGTCTGATGCCAGCTTCCATTTTTACTCTCTGCCACATTGCTTTTCTTTTTAGAAATCAGATTAAGTGATTGCCATGTTTTGATTTATGAAATCATATTAGCATTAAGGTTATTAACTTACTTTTTTTCAATTGGGGAAAAGTAGTTTTACCCGAAGCATTCTACTTGATACATTCTACTCGAAGCATTCTTTATTTTCATTTTCTTTAAGAAAGCAAAGCAACATCCCTTGTTCTCTTATTTTGGAACTGAGACAGGTTCTTCTCTTCATTTACATTTTTCACTTGTTTCATATTATCTTGTCTGTTACAGAGCATGACGACAGTTATGCATATGTACAATAACAGTAGCATGGTGCTGCCAGATTTCTTAGACCCCTGCAATGATCAAGAGCTGATGAAAGCACTTGAACCTTTTATGAAAACGGATTCCTCCATAACTTACGCTTCCTTATCTTCTCCAAACTTCTTCTCAATTTATGACCAAAAGCCTCTAAATCTAGCCAGTTCCATCAAACTCAACCAACTCACCCCATCTCAAACATTCCACATTCAAGCCCAAATCCAGGTTACACACGCCTAGTTTCTTAGCCCAAAGCTCGTTCCCATGAAGTAAGTGGGTGGTCGTGTTCTTTCCAAGCCCACAAAGCTTTACCGTGGGGTGAGGCAGAGGCACTAAGGCAAGTGGGTGGCGGAGATCAGACTCCCCAAGAATCGCACTCGTCTTTGGCTTGGTACATTCGAAACCACTGAAGAAGCTTTGGCATACGACAACGCAACGTTTAAGCTTAGAGGAGAAAACGCAAGGCTCAACTTTTCCCCCAATTGAAAAAAAAGCAAGTTAAGAACCCTAATGTTAATCTGATTTCATAAACCAAAACATGGCAATCACTTACTCTGATTTCTAAAAAGAAAAGCAATGTGGCAGAGAATAAAAAGGGAAGTTGGCATCAGACGTGGGCTCGTCGTTTGCCACATCAAACAAAAGTTAACGTCGTCCAATTTTAAGGACTAATTGGAAGAGTTTCAAAACTAAGAGGACTAAAATGAACAAACCTTTCGAACACGGACTAAACCCAAAATTGCTTGATCGTTAAGGGACTAAAAACATATTTAACCATTTTTTTTTCTTTGGATAATGAGTTCTATGATCTGTTATGAGGTCTAAAATAGTGAACCTCTTTTTTAAATAAATGCACAAGGAAACTTTCATAAATCCCTTTTCTTTTTATAATTGAAATATGTATATATTATTATTAGTAATTTTTTTCACACATTTATATTTTAATAACGTTTTAAATTTTATAACACGAAGATAATTTACTAAACAATAGTTAAATCAAATTAAGACTAGAGGAATGTCATTTTAATATTGTGTTAGTGTTGGCTTACTTCCGATATTAGAATAAATCTTAACTAATAAACGCTACCGTTTTAATTAGGAATGGCAAGGGGTGTTGAGTATAGAGTTATTCATTCTCTTGGACAATCATCTCCACATGACTCTTGATGATATTGGTGACATTGATCTATCTCTAGCGCGAAGAATGTGGATGGTTGAATTTGACTTTTGGTTAATACCATGTGTTATGGTATGCGGGACTTAGGTTCCACATTGGGCACCAAATTTTCTTGTCAAAAATTTGTTGGAACAATCGGTACCGATTTTGCGTAGCGGAAATAATAAAACACAGAGTATGATACAGATTGTTAAAAACAAAGAACTTATTCGGTAAATTTAAAATTTGGTTCCTTTAATTTTCTCTTAAACGTTTTATCAAACTGTTGATGTTCAGAAAATGTAAAGAGTGTAAAGAGTAGAAAAAATCACACAATAGATTTTTATCCTAGTTCGAATCAAAAGATTATACGTCCAATTGTTAATCACTATAAAGAGTGATTAATGATTTCACTAAAAATAGTTTTACAAATTACAAAATGAAAAATGAGATAAGAGTGATAAAACCTTCATTCGACAAACGAACCGGAAGTAAGCAGCGAACACTTTCCTTCGATAAACAAATCGGAACAGTGCAACAGAAAATCTTCCTTCGACAAACCAACCGGAAGAAAACAACTTTGCCAACTTGAAGAGAACCGCTCCGACCTTGGACACAGAAAGCGCGAGCTTCTCCTATTCACAAGACTTGACAAAAGCAATGAACTAACACTTAGAGAACTTCCTCAGATCACACTGTATTCTCAAGTGACTTAGATCCCTTTTCACTCTCAGAGAACTTCCCTTAGGCACAAAGCTCTAATACTCTCAAAATGAAAAGTTTCTTTCTAAGAGTTGTGAAGACCTTTATTTATAAGCCTAGGTTCGTGCAAGGTCAGAAACTGAAAAGACATCTTCCAACTGCCAGTGATAATCGATTATCATAAGTGATAATCGATTATTTGTGTCCGTTATGGGGTTTCCAAAAAGGTGATAATCGATTATCTTGGGGAATAATAAATTATTTGTGCAACTTGGGCAATACTGACTCAGACTAGAATAATTGATTATCCTCAACAATGATCGATTATTTGCGCGAGCAACTCTTTTCCAAACAGGTTCATGACAATTGATTATCACACCCAATGATTGATTATCTGCGCAAAGACTCTCTAAACAGGAAAACTTCTAAGTGTTCTTACATCAACAAAGTAATTCCTATACAATTAATTCTACAAAATGATTTTAAAATAAGTACAAGAAAAAAGTTCTCTTCATCTTGTAGCATCATCAAAACCATAATATCTTCAAGACACCAATGCTCTTCATTAGTAACAATCTTCCCCTTTTTGATGATGATAAAAAATCTCTTTATTAAAAGCATTTTTAATTTCCTGCATATATTTTAGACTTACAAACATATAAACATGTTAGTAATAACTGTACTAATTGGAATTTTTCTCCCCATTTTTTATCATAAGCAAAAAGTAAAAATAAATACTCCTCATCAAATGTTGCTCCCCTCAACAAAAGAATAAATGTAATTCAAATATTACAAAATTGTTGAGTACTAGATGTCATTCAAATATTATAAGGAGAAAAGAGTAATTGATTTAGAGCAAAGATAAAGAACAAGATATCAAACAAACTCATATATCTCCCCCTTAAATAGGTACTATTTATCACAAGAATTATGACATAAGATGTTAATCAAAAATAGATTTCCCCTTTTTTTTATCATAATCAGAAAAACATCTAATCTTTATGCTCCCCCTAAAAGTAATATTCCCCTTAAAACCAAGAACAAATTCCTTAAAAAAAATTTAATTTTTTTTACGTTATAACTTAAGATATTATCACTTTAAATAATCGATTATTTGCGAGCCAAATCTGTACGTTAGAGTGAAAATGACCTTGATAATCGATGATCATCCCTAGGTAATCGATTATTTACGTTAATTTCTGAAAAATGCAAACTTAGGCCAAGTTTTCAACCTAAGCCACATCTAGCATTTATAAATTATTTTTAAAGCTCTTAAAAGTTACCAAGATACCATAGAGCTTTCTTTTTCCTTTTGAGAATTCAACCTGCAAAACAAAACAATAGAGTTTTGGTCCCATAATCTCATTTGGGTCCTTTGTGGTTAGAGACAAATTACTTTATAACAGGAATCCAAACATATTTTCCATTAGGAACATCAAAATGTTTTATTCTACTTTTATTTGAAGTGTTCCACTTTTTCATGCAGTAGAAACATGTGACAACATTTGAATTTCTATAACAGACAGTTCCTTTTCAACCCATACCCACAGGTTCTTTTAATTTGGTTCTTTTAAAAAAACTTTTGTTTTTATAAACCTTTTTAACAGGTATAGACATTTCAACATTATTATTTCTAGTTGCAACTTCAAGATTTTCAAGAATATCAATATCAAGCATATGACTCTTACATGAAAGACATTCAACAGGATGTTCAACATTTGAAGACTTTTTCATTTCCAAGTTGCAAATTTTATTTCTCAAACTTACTTCCTCATCTAATGCCTTCTCATATTTAATTTGCAATTCTTTAAATTCCTTTTTCAAATTTTTATGAGTAGCATTCAATTTTTCAGATTCATCAAGTAATTCAAGAAAAACTTTTTGCAAATCAAATTCACTAGTTTCAGAATTAGAACAACTTACTTAGCTTGCAGTATCATCAGTATTTACCATCAAACACAAGTTTGCTTTTTCATCAGAATCACTAGAGTTACTTGAGTCATTATCAACCCAAGTAATGTGGACCTTCTTTTTGTGAATTTTCTTGATAATTGGACAAACGGGTTTTACATGGCCTTTTTCACCACATCCATGGCATTATAGCTTGATGAGGAGCCTTGATTGTCCTTCTTTTTCTTCAAGAATTTGCTTCTAGATGATTCACCATTGACCATCAAGCATAAATTTTCTTACTCATTGGAATCGCTTGAGCTTGAGGAGTTTGATGTAGAGCATGAATCAAAAAATGTCAACTTATCCACATTTATGACTTTATCTTGGTGACTCTTAAAAATTCCCACATTTCCTAAGCAGTTTCATAAACAGAAACTTTGAAAACATCATCAAGGGTTAGTGCAGATAAAATTATATTTCTAGCCCTAACATCATATTATGCCATTCTGTTTTCATCCATAGTCCACTGTAAAAATGGTTTTTCTACCTGCATAATATTTACAAAAATAGAGGGAACAATTGGACCATTCAAAACAACTTCCCAAATACCCCTGTCAATAGACTCAAAAAATATTTGCATTCTTATTTTTCAAAAAGCATAATTATTCTCTGTAAACAAAGGAGGTCTATGAATAGGAGCACCCTCAACAAAAACTTAGTTATGACCGTCCATTTTTGAAAAATTTGAAAAACTATCAAATCAAGCTCTGATACCAATTGTTGGAACAATCGTTACCGATTTTGCGCAACGAAAATAATAAAACACAAAGTACAATACGGATTGTTAAAAGCAAAGAGTTTGTTCGATCAATTTAAATTTTGGTTCCTTTAATTTTCTCTTAAACGTTTTATCAAACAGATGTGCAGAAAATGTAAAAAATGTATAGAATAGAAAAAATCACACAGTAGATTTTTATCTTGGTTCGAATCAAAAGATTCTACGTCCAGTTATTGATCACTATAAAGAGTGATTAACGATTTCACTAAAAACAGTTTTACAGATTACAAAATGAAGAATGAGATAAGAGTGATAAAACCTTCATTCGACAAATGAGCGAGAAGGAAACTTCCTTCGACAAACGAACCGGAAGTAAGCAGCGAGCACTTTCCTTCGACAGATGAACCAGAACAATGTAGCAGAAAACCTTCTTTCGACAAACGAACCGGAAGAAAACAACTTTGCCAACTTGAGAGAACCACTCTGACCTTTGACACATAAAGTGTGAGCTTCTCCTATTCACAAGACTTGACAAAAGCAATGAACTACCACTTAGAGAACTTCCTCAGATCACACTGTATTCTCAAGTGACTTAGATCCCTTTTCACTCTCAGATAGCTTCCCTTAGGCACAGAGATCTAATACTCTCAAAATGAAAAGTTTCTTTCTAAGAGCTGTGAAGACCTCTATTTTTAAGCCTAGGTTTGTGTAGGGTCAGAAACTGAAAACACATCTTCCAACTGCCAGTGATAATCAATTATCATAAGTGATAATCGATTATTTGTGTCCGTTATGGGGTTTTCAAAAAAGTGATAATCGATTATCTTGGGGAATAATAGATTATTTGTTGAACTTGGGCAATACTGACTCAGACTAGAATAATCGATTATCCTTAGCAATGATCGATTATTTGCACGAGCAACTCTTTTCCACACAGGTTCATGATAATCGATTATCACACCCAATAATTGATTATCTGCGCAAAGACTCTCTGAACAGGAAAACTTCTAAGTGTTCTTACATCAACAAAGTAATTCCTATACAATTAATTCTAAAAATTCTTTTAAAATAAATACAATAAAAGTCTTCAAGTTCTTCATCTTATACATCATCAAAACAATAATATCTTCAAGACACCAATGCTCCTCATTGGTAACAAAATTGACGAGGAGCCGTCCCGATGAAGTTGACACTTCTTACATGTCAAGTTGTTTTATCCACTTGCATAAGATTTTATTATATTTAAGTGAGTAAAAGAGTATAGGTTTGTATAATAATAATTATTAGTATAGAGTGTATAAAAATGAGTTAGTACTTTCTCAACACTATGTGGTATATAAGGTTATTGAGTCCAAAGATATCAAGTAAAGATATTAAGAGATGACAGATAATGACATATGAATATATTATTGAAGAATTCGTCCATATATCTCGATGTTTGTTCTAGAGGAGTTGGATACTCCATATAAGTTGGTTTTGGATCCCGAGATTTAGACCGAGTATGTACACATGATATTATCAAATATACAATGTTAAAATAATAAATATTTTATTTTATCCAATATTATGAAAAAATAATAATTATATAAATAGCAAATTAAATTGTGAAATAAAAATTAGATAAAAGTTAAATAATTCTAAAAACAAAAGTAAAAATTGAATAAATATATGTTTTAGAAGTAAGTAATAAAATTCATAACTAAAAAATAGTTAATATTAATTTTTTAATTATTTAATAAATTAAAAATATTTTAGTAATTTAAAATATGATGTATTATTTAGATAAATACACTAGTGCAGAATTGGCCTTTAACGTCACCAAATAGACGTCCGTCCACAAAAACACCAAGGTAAATAATTGATTGGTGGCCTTTTCGTAAATAAGTGGGACTTTAGACGTCCGTTGTGGGGGGCCCCGACGTTTATAATATTATAGACGTCGGGGCCCCTCTAACGGACGTGTTTAAGTGGCTGAAAAAATAAACTCTTCAACTACCCTGTCAGCCACTTAAACGTCTGTTGTGGGGGGGCCCAACGTCTATAATATTATAAACGTCGGGGCCCCTCTAACGGACGTTTAAGTGGCTGACAGGTTAGTTGAAGAGTTAACTTTTTCAGCCACTTAAACGTCCATTAGAGGGGCCCGACGTTTATAATATTATAGACGTCGGGGTCCCCCCACAACGGACGTTTAAGTGGCTGACAGAGTAGTTGAAGAGTTAATTTTTTCAGCCACTTAAACGTCTGTTAGAGGGCCCCGACCTCTATAATATTATAAACGTCGAGGCCCCCACACAACGGACATTTAAGTGGTTGACAGGGTAGTTGAAGAGTTAATTTTTTCAGCCACTTAAACGTCCGTTAGAGGGGCCCCGACGTCTATAATATTATAAACGTCGGGGCCCCTCTAACGGATGTCTAAAACCCCCCGCGAATATGAATATTTAAATCCAAAAGACGTCATATTTGTTATGGCCCCGACGTCTATAATATTATAAACGTCCACTAGTAAAAAAAGTAGAATCTAACACGCCATATACGCTTCGATTATGCAAAACCCGAAGCGTAAAAGATTATATACCTCGGTTACATCTTAAGCCGAGGCAGAATGATGATATTGCCTCGGTTAGAAGAAGACCCGAGACCTATACTCTGCTTTTTTGTTTGACAACTTTATGAAAATGCCCTATGGTCTCGGGTTTGCCAAACAACCGATGCCTATACACATGTGCAACCCTTCATTTCTCTGATCTTTTTCATTTCCACAACCCAACATCTTCTTCTTCCCTCGTGCTCTCACTCCTTCTCCATCCGTGCTCTCCCATTCTTCCCCTCTCTCGCTACTGTAGCCTCCGCCGCTGTAGCCTCCTCCGCCGCTGCCTCCGCCACTGCTGCCTCCGCCGTTGTAGATCCACCGCTCCAGATCACCATCGCCAAGCCGCCCCAGATCGGCGAGCCCTCCGTCGTTGCTACCTCTGCCATTGCTGCCTCCGCCGCTCTAGATCCACCGCTCCAGATCGGTGAGCCCTCCGTCGTTGTTCCCTCCGCCGTCGCTGCCTCTGCCGCTCTAGATCTACTGCTGTATCTTCATCTTCATCCACCGCGATTCGCCGGTACCCTCTCACCCCTTAATGGAATGTCGCCGCCGCCTTAGACCGGCAATCTTCCTCCAGCCGTCGAAGCCTTGTGTGATTGGAAACCCTAAGGGAGCTTCCTGGTTCGTTGTAGAAGGTGTTCATTTAATCTTGTTCTTCTGCTTCTTCTTCATATCTTAATCCAATAAAGATGAATTTTAACCGTGTTAGATCTGTGAAATTTTGTGGATTTTGGGATTGTTCTTGAGGCCAGGCCAGTGAAGACTCACAATCACAAGCACTTTGGGTTTCTGAAATTGGGAAATGTTAGGTCTGTTTTGATCTCGGATTGGGATTAGGATTTTCCGGTTGCGTGAAAAACAATGACTTGCACCACTCCGTTTCTGGTTGCGTACTGAAACAATTTCTGCTTGCGTACTGAAAAATAGGTTGCATCTGAAAAAAAAATACGATACTGCCTCGGTTATCTAAGAACCGAGGCATATTCCTATCTCGTTTTATCTTAGTCCATGACCAAGGCATAAAGTCTGCCCTTTTTACCTCGCCCACATATGTCTCAGTTGCAGAACTGATGCCAATAATAAAAAATAACCGATGTCTTTTCTTCTTATTGTACTAGTGGTCGGGGCCCCCAGTACCCGACGTCTAGTACCATTTATACTAAAATGGCGAACCCGCGAGGAGTTACGCTCACTGTTCATCGTCTTTCCCGCGATTTCTCTCTGTGACATTGCATTTTCAGGTGCGTTTTCTCTCTTTTGGACCGTTTAAATTTACTTTTAATCCGATTAAATTACTTTGTGATGAAATATCTTTGATTTGAATCGATTAAAAATCGTTTTTAGTGCTTTTTGGTGCAGTTTCTTACGTGTTCTTGGGCAGCATTTTTGACTCTTTTTGGCCTACGTTTTAGGTCGTGCACTCCTCTATTTCCCTCCATTTCATTTGGAATCTGCTAAAAAGGTTAGCTTCTTTGTTGATAATTTTTTTGTATGCATGTTATTGGGTTTTGTGTATGCATGTTTTTGACTTTAAGGTCTGCATGTGTTATTGGCTTTTAAATATGCATGTATTAGTTGTGTTATTATAATGGACATGTTAGATTATAAGTATCAAATCATTGAGCGAAACTTAGTTCCCGTTTGAAATTTAATACAAACGATTAATCTTTTAATCGTTTGTATTAAATTTTGAATTGTTTGATTGGACAGTTTGAGAAAATTATTTTTCATAATTTGCAATAACATGTAAGTTGGAGTTTATGGATAAGATTGATAAAATTTCGGTTTCGGTATTTGTATTGTTCTCCGGATGCATATTTGATTGTGGTCATTGTTGACTACTCTCATTTTGTGTATTTCGGTGATCAATGTGAAATGCTGCCGAAATCTTATCAAATTTATGATGTAGACTTCTTTGCACATGTCTTAGCAAATTATGAAAAATAATTTTTTTGAATGGGTAGGACCTAACCTTGTTAGAGTTAAAAAACTTAAACTGATGATTTTTTTGAACATAGTATGGATTGAAGCTGGATGAATGAACGTCGCATCAGTGAAGAATATGATAAGGGTGTTTCGGAGTTCTTGCAATACGTTGAACAAAATGCTAAGTCTGTGAACGGGACATATTTTTGTCTTTGTGTTTGTTGTCTTGATCAAATACGGCAAGACTTAGGCAATGTGCGTGACCATCTATTCATGTTCGGCATAATGAGGACTTATACCGTTTGGACTTGGCATGGAGAAGTACTGGACCAGCCTACCATGTCACGAGGAACGGATTATGTGGAAGAATGGATGAGTGATCATTTAGAGGACATGATACATGATGTCGGTGAAGATAATTTTGGAAGAGCTAATTTGTATGATTCTCTTATAAATGATTCAGAGCAACTGTTGTTCCCCGGATGCTCTAACTTTACATGTCTATCTGCAACTTTAAAGTTGTTTAGTTTAAAAGCAAGGAATGGATGGACTGATAAAAGTTTCACCGAGTTGTTGCAGTTGTTGAAGGAGATGCTTCCAGAAAATAATACTCTACCTATTCGTAATTACGAGGCAAATTTTTTTTTATGTCTAATGGGTCTTGAATATCAAAAGATACATGTTTGTCCTAATGATTGTGTTTTGTACACAAAGGATTTTGCTTCGCTAAAGTATTGTCCAACATGTGGTTTATACTGTTTTGAAAAGAAATCTGACAGAAACACTACTAATGAAGGTAATGATGGTGCACCTGCTAAGGTGATGTGGTATTTGCCTATAATACCTAGGTTCAAACGTATGTTCTCTGTTAAAGAAGAAGCAAAGAACCTTAAATGACACTTTGACGAAAGAAAGTGCGATAATCTTCTTCGACACCCTGCTGATTCACCACAATGGAAAAAGATTGATGAAAAATTTCCAGAATTTGGTGCAGATCCAAGAAACTTAAGACTTGCACTTGCAACTGATGGTATGAATCCTTATGGAAGCTTAAGTAGCAAACACAGTTCATGGCCCGTTATGTTGATGATTTACAATATTTCTCCTTTGTTGTGCATGAAGAGAAAATATGTGATGTTGTCCATGATGATATCGGGTCCTAGACAACCTGGAAATGACATTGATGTTTACTTAAAACCTTTAATTGATGATTTGAAATTGTTGTGGGAAGAAGGGGTCGACGTGTTTGATTCACATGTTGAGGAACAATTCCGTTTGCGTGTAATGTTGTTTTGCACTATAAATGATTTCCCAACATATGGAAACTTGAGCGGTTATAGTGTTAAAGGTCATTTTGCATGTCCCATATGTGAAGACAACACTAGTTACCTTCAATTGAAGCATGGTAAGAAGACGATATATACAAGACATCGAAAATTCCTTCCTCGTAATCACCCTTATCGTAGATTGAAAAAAGCATTTATTGGAAGTGTTGAGGATGAGGTTTTGTGCAGACCCCAGAATGGTTAACAGGTGTACAAAGAAGTCAAAAACATTGACATTGTGTTTGGAAAACATCATAAAAGTACCTTTGCAAAAAACATTTGGAAGAAACGATCAATATTTTTTAAGCTTCCATATTGGTGTCAACTTGATGTTAGACATTGTATTGATGCGATGCACGTTGAAAAAAATGTTTGTGACAGTGTTATTGAAACTTTATTAAACGTCAAAGGGAAGAACAAAGACGAAATAAAAGCACGACAAGATTTGGCTGACATGGGAATCCGATCTGAGTTACATCCACAGATAATAGGAAGACACACCTATCTACCCCCAGCTTGTCACACACTTTCTAAAAAAGAAAAACAAAGTTTTTGTAACTGTTTAAGAAGTGTGAAGGTTCCACAAGGTTATTCTTCAAATATTAGTAACCTTGTTTCTATGCAAGAGTTAAAGTTAGTTGGTTTAAAGTCTCACGATTGTCATGTATTGATGCAACAATTGTTACCTGTTGTTATTCGAGGCATATTACCTCCTTCTGTTAGGGGTATTCTGACACGTCTGAGTTTGTTCTTTAATGTCATTTGCAAGAAAGTTGTTGACCCTCAAGGTTTAGATGAATTGGAAAATGAAGGAATAAGACTACTATGTCAATTGGAGATGTATTTTCCACCTTCTTTTTTCGATATCATGGTACATTTGATTGTTCATCTAATCAGAGAAATTCGAATATGTGGGTCGGTCTTCTTAAGGTGGATGTACCCAGTTGAAAGATACCTGAAGATCTTAAAGGGATATGTCAAGAATCAGTACAGACCATAAGCTTCAATCATATAGCGATACGTTGCAAAGGAAGCCATTAAATTTTGTTCAAGTTATATGCCATCTTGTGAACCAGTGGGTCTTCCCAAGAGCAAACATGAAGGAAAATGTGAAGGTAAGGGTGTTCGAGGTATGAGAATTCAAAGTGTTAGCAGAAAAGAAGTTGACCAAGCTCATTTGTACATATTAAACAACACTGTTGATGTGATTCCTTACATTTCTGACCACGTTAATGAAATAAAGGCAAAAAACCCACGAATGAGTGAAAAATGGCATCTTAATGAACATGTGAAAACCTTCTTACAATGGTTTAAGAAAAAGATTTATGCGACTCCACATGTTTCTGAAAGTTTATTGAGGTTATCTTGTGGGCCGAACACATATGTCATTACATATGGTGGGTACTATATAAACAAAATTTATTTTCAAACAAAAGTAGAAGATGACAAAAGTAGAGTTGAAAATAGTGGCGTCACACTACAAGCTGAGGATGTGCACTTTGCTAGTTCTAAAGACAAAAATCCAATCACAGCATCCATGAGTTATTTTGGAATAATACAAGAAATATGGGAAGTTGATTATGTCACTTTTAGAGTCCCAGTTTTCAAGTGTAAATGGGTTGATATAGATTTTGGTGTAATGACAGATGACTTTGGTTTCATATTGGTAGACTTGAACAAGATGAATTACACTGATGAACCATTTATCATGGCTAGTCAAGCAAGACAAATATTCTACGTAAACGATCCAGCGAAAAAAAATGGTCAGTGGTTTTAAAACGAAAAAACATGCATGGACATGATGATGACGATTCTCTTGATATACTTGAGACAACATTTGTTGCATCTAGACCCATTGAAGATCCAGTTGATGACGTTGCCGATGTCATCCAGGCAATTCGTAATGATCACAATGAAGGGATTTGGGAGAAAACAATATCTTAATAGGTTGTGATATTTTTTGTATTGACTTTATATGTATGTTCATCATAATTGAATTATTACTAACCTTGTATAATTTTTCAGGTATGTCGGCCTCAGACTCAGGATCGGAACAAACCAGACGTGGTCGAGGCATCACACGATTGGCAGATGTGACATCCGGACGCGTTGATGGGCAGAGAAGACATGTTGAGATTGACCCCCAGATCAAGTCAGGCATCAGGGCCCACTAGTGCAGAATTGGCTTTTAACGTTCCCCCATAGACGTTCATCCACAAAAGCCCCAACGTAAATAATTGACCGGTGGCATATTCGTAAATAAGTGAAACTCTAGACGTCCGCTGTGGGGGGCGACGAACGTCTATAATATTATAGACGTCCGTGGGAGGGGGACGGACATCTAAGAGGTTGAATAAATGAACGCTTCAACACCCATGTCAGCCCACTAAACGTCTGTTGGGGAGGGGGACGGACATCTATAAGATTATAGACGTCCGTCCCCCTCCCCAACGGACATCTATAAGATTATAGACGTCCGTCACCCTCCCCAACGGACGTCTATAAGATTATAGACGTCCGTCCCCCTCCCCAACGGACGTTTAAGGGGCTGAAAACAATTAATTCTTCAACCACCCTGTCAGCACACTAAACGTATGATATGGGGGGCCGGACGTCTATAATATTATAGACGTCCGTCCCCCCCCCCCAACGGACGTTTAGTGGGCTGACAATTGATTTGAAGCGTTGATTTGTTTCAGCCTCTTAGACGTCGTCCCCCTCCCACGAACGTCTATAAGGTTATAGACGTCCGACCCCAATCCTAACGGACGTTTCAGGGGATGAAGACAATTAATTGTTCAACCACTTTGTCATCACACTAAACGTCCGATATGGGGGGCCGGACGTCTATAATATTATAGACGTCCGTGCCCCTCCCCAATGGACGTTTAGTGGGCTGACAGGGCAGTTGAAGCGTTCATTTGTTTCAGCCTCTTAGATGTCCGTCCTTGGGGGGGACGGACGTTTATAATATTATAGACGTCCGTGGGAGGGGCACGGACGTCTAAAACCCCCCGCGAATATCAATTTTAAATCCCCAAAGACGTCCCCGGACGTCTATAATATTATAGACGTTCGAGCCCTAGAGTACCGGACGTCTAATAGTATTAATACTAAAAACGCGAACCCGCGAGCAGTTGCGCTCACTGTTCATCTCTTCCCCGCGAACGCTCTCTGCGCCATTGCTTTTCCAGGTGCGTTTTCTCTCTTTTGGACCTTTTAAATTTACTTTCGATCCGATTACATTGCCCTGTGATGAAATATCTTTGATTTGAACCGATTAAAAATCATTTTCGGTGCGTTTTGGTGCAGTCTCTTGCGTGTTCTTGGGCGGCTTCTTTGACTGTTTTTGGGCTACGTTTTAGGTCGTTCCCTCCTCGATTTCCCTTCCTTTCATTTGGAATCTACTTTTCAGGTTAGCTTGTTCGTTGATAAATTTTTGTATGCATGTAATTGGGTTTTGTGTATGCATGTTTTTTACTCTAAGGTATGCATGTGTTATTGGCTTTTGAATATGCATGTATTAGTTGTGTTATTATAAGTATCAAATCATTGAGTGACACTTAGTTCCCGTTTGAAATTTAACACAAACGATTAATCTTTTAATTGTTTGTGTTAAATTTTGAATTGTCCGATTGGACAGTTTGAGAAAATTAATTTTCATAATTTGCAATAACATGTCAATTGGAGTTTATGGATAAGATTGATAAAATTTCGGTTCAGTATTTTTGTTGTTCTCCAGATGCATATTTGATTGTGGTCATCGTTGACTACTCTCATTTTGTGTATTTCGGAGACCAATGCGAAATGCTGCCGAAATCTTATCAATTTTATGATGTAGACTTCAATGCACGTGTCTGAGCAAATTATGAAAATTATTTTTTTTGAATGGGTAGGGCCTAACCTTGTGAGAGTTAAAAAAACTTCAACTGATGATTTTACGAACATAGTATGGATTGAAGTTGGATGAACGAACGTCGCATCAGTGAAGAATATGATAAGGGTGTTTCGAAGTTCTTGCAATACATTGAACAAAATGTTAAGTCTGTCAACGGGACATATTTTTGTCGTTGTGTTCGTTGTATTAATGTGCATGACCATCTATTCATGGACGGTATAATGTACGGTATAATTGAATTATTACTAACCTTGTATAATTTTTCAGGTATGTCGACCTCAAACTCAGGATCGGGAAAGACCAGACGTGGACGAGGCGTCACCCGAGTGGCAGATGTGACATCCGGACGCGTGGATGGTCAGAGGAGACATGTTGACATCGACCCCAGATCAGGTCATCCATCAGGGCCAAATGCTGATAGGTTTAGGAGTTATCTGAGTAAGTTAGCAAAAAGTCATGTCTCTATCCTTCATGCATGTTGGGATGACGTCCCAGAGGTCGACAAGAACCTCTTATGGAAAGATATTCAGGTATGTTTATACTTCATGCAATTTGTGATATACTTATCTTTTATGTTTTCTTTTGGAAAAACATGTTTTTTGTTTTAAACAGCAACATTTTGATATTCCAAACACAATACAAATTAGAAAGAAAGTGTTATCGCATATAGTGATAAGATGGAGGGATTTCAAGACAAGGCTGACACGACTATATGTCTTTGGAGACAGGCAACATGAAAATCCCTGTCAGCAATATACATTCATAGAGGAGGATTGGATGCAGTTTCGTGCATCTAGAGAGTCTGAGGAATGGAAGGTATGTTTCTTCACATCGTCTTTCATTGAGTTTTTATGATTTTACACTTATTTATATACATGGTTTCACATGGTAAAAGGTTAGCCGCCCAAGAAAGACAAAGGCTAAACGATGCACCCCACTTCTTATCACGAGGTGGTTATGCAAAACTGGAGAAGAAACTGAGAGAGTCTAGAGCGGATGCCTTGGGACTTGAGTCGCCGGACCTAGCACCTGCACCTGCTAGGTACAAGCTGTGGAAGGCTGCTCGGACTAAATCTGATGGGAACATGACATCTTCCTCAGCTGCCTTGATCTCATAGAGAATTGTAAGTTCAAATTATAAGCAGTTCTGTGATTGTGTATCTATCACAACATGTCTTCTAAGTAACTTTGTTTTTTTATGTGCAGGATGAGTTGGTTGAGCAGCAGACTCAGAGCACATTTGATGGCCAAGGTAGGGACGACATTCTAACAATGGCCATTGGAAGGCCCGAGCACCCAGGACGTGTACGTGGAGTTCCTGGGGCGATTGGTCTTCGTGACTACTTTGGCCCTACACAAAAAACCCCCTCATCAATGAGTCAGGAGACACTGAGGCAGATGGATCTTCAGTGGGAGGAAAGGCTCAACCAAAGCATGAGATCAATGGAGCAACGATTCATGGAGCAGCTACAAGAACAAAAAGAAATACAAAGAGTGCTTGAAGAAAAGCTGCATTCCATGACGCAAGGCAACATGGGGGCCGCTGAAACTCCCACACCACCTCGTATTAGCACTAGAGGATCATGCTCCGCTGTAGACCCTACTCAGTATAGCGGTCAATATGAGCTGTTGGTTGATGGGGATCCCCCATGCATTGTGGCTGTCAGACGAGTGCTTGAGGGATGGCAGACTATTCATGGTGTTGCCATATTACCCCAGCACATGCGTGTGACCATTGACGAGGTTCGGGATCCCCAGGCTCAGGTGCCTGTACCCACTCCAGAAATTAACTTTGTGGGGGAGGCCATAGGATCATTTATTGCCTGGCCTAGAGCATTGATCATGTCACACATCGCTACTCCACAGGTATAATGTCTTTGTTATTAGTATTTCTATGTTAAGTTTAAAAATATATTTTGATAACTCTTTGATGAAATTCTTATCTTCAGTTCACACGTCCTCAGAAGCAGTCGATTCATGATACAATCATACATAAAGATGATGACATGGCTGAAGCGGAGGATGATCCTCTATCAAAGCTAATGACAAGATTACCCAGGTTGAAGAAAGCACCATTAGAACTATACTGGGATTTGAGAGTATTTGGTCTTCCCCTCCTATATGCCAGTATATATCACATTGCCTGATGCATTGGAGGTGATTGGGGGAGACAGGATGTTGAATATTTCCATCATTCAACTGTGGTGCATGTAAGATAGTTAATTTTGTCTTCCATATTACTTTTATTTAGATTCCTATAGTTTCTAACAACTTAACTTTGTTGTTTTAGGTACATGGACACAATCGTTGTAGACCAAGGTCGGTCTTCCATGTACGAATTTGTTGAACCTCATACCATTCAACCTTCTGGTAACACACTTGAAAACAGACAACATTATTTGCAAACATGGATGGATGAGTCAAAAAGAGACGTATACCTTGTGCCATACATTGATGGGTAGGTGTTGTTATATGTAAAAGTTCATTATTAAAGTTTCCTTAATTAGTTAAATAACTATTTTTCCTTCGTGATAGGTCGCACTGGCAACTGATGGTCATCATTCCCAAACAATGTAAAATTATATGGTTTGTTCGTTGCACAGGAAGATAAAAAATGACTTGAGAACCATGCTTCAAGGGTAAGTAATTCTCCAAAAATGACTTTGAATTTGATGTTCACCCTAAACTTTTATGATAAATATAGTTATATTAATTTTACTTTGTGTTTTCAATTTGTACTGAGTTATTGGTAAATCTCGAGGTCAACTAGTTCAAATTTTGTACCCAAAGGTTGTAAGTCATTTATAGTTCTAATTCATTTTCTATGTTATTGAATGATCTAAATTCTTGACTGTTTAGTTTGTCATTTTAGTGTAACCAGCAGCTAGATTCATGGGAATGTGGCTTTTATGTCATGTGTTGGATTAAGACCATCATTCGAGCTGTCATTACAGATGATTGGAATGAGGTAATGATGCATACCTTGAATACATTACAAATCAAATTCATCTTTAAACATATATGAAACCATAATGAATCTTTCTTCAATTTTGCGGCGCTTCAAGAGTACATCTTCTATACCAGAGGACACAATTAGGCAGATAAGGCAGAAGTGGACAACTTATCTTTTGCAAAGATGGAGTTAAGAACAGTTTTATTTGTTGTTGAACATTGCTTAGTTTTAGTTTAAGTTTATATCTTGATAGTTTTGGTATTGGATTATTTTTTACATTAAGTAGAACTTTTTTTATATGAAACACATATATATATTATACTATATTGTTCTGGGACAATTTTCTGCTTTTCAGGTGTGGTTTTATTGCAAAAATAAATTAATTTTTAAAAAAAAAAAACACCAGTAGACGTCGATTAGTGCACTAACGGACGTCTATAGACGTTTGGCATTGCACAAACCGACGTCCAACCCCCTAATCCCTAAACCACCCGTTTCAGGCATAGTCAGGGGTGGGTTCATCCGATGTCTATATAGACGTCGGGGGGGGGGGTGGGTGTACCTCGGACGTCTATATAGACGTCGGGGGTATACCTCGGACGTCTATATAGACATCGGGCCTGACCACATCGGACGTCTATATAGACATCCTAGGTACACCCCCGACGTCTAACTAACGTCACCCACAAAGCCGTCGGGTACAGGTCGGACGTCAAAAAGCCAAAAGAACAGACGTCTAAATCCCTTTCTACACTAGTGATATAAAGACATAAACGGATATATATATATATATATATATATATATATAATATTATTCTTGTTCCTATGTCCAGTTTAAAAAATAGATACTACATATACATTCGTACCAAATTTTAAAAAGATTCATGAAAATAAAAACGCATCCTAACAACAATTAGGATAAGTTCCACCAAAAATATAAAGCAATGTTTAGGAATATAAAATCGACACTCTTGATCGGATTTTTCAAAATTCTATCTAGATTAATAAAATAGATTAAATTTATAATCCAAATTCATTTTAACTAGAATAATAAGATTTGGATTTTTTCAATCAAATTGAAATTGGATTAAATATGGATTCAAACTAGATTAAATTAACTTTATCAATGGGATTAAATTCAATTAATATATCTTACTATAAGGTTTATTAGACATGGATCAAACTGACGCTCGATTTAAACCCAAACCAACTCATGTCAATTTAACTTTAGTTTATTCTATTTGACTTGGGTCAGGGTCACTTCACCTCAACACCAACTAAGAGAGACTAAAGTGAACTTGGGCTTAGGTCGAGTTGACGCTATGTGAACCCATGCCGATTCGATTCAATCTAAGTGTAGGTTGACTAGGTTCGACTAAGGTCTGTGTTGACTTGGCTCGACTAGGGACCGCGACAATTTAGCTCGACCATTGGCCTAGAATGACTTAGCTAGACTAGACCTTAGCCTCGAATGACCTAACTTGATCATACGACCCAAGCTAACTTGGGTCAACTTTGTTGAGACAAGATTGTTTAAAGAGAGACCGAATCGTATAGAGCATCTCTGATTTTGAAGTTTAACAAACAACATTAAACGAAATAATCTTGAATAATTAAATGGGAAGAACATAAATATATCATGCAAAGAATAAAATTTCATTCTCAAGTAGTCATAAGATAGAACGTCTAAACACTACATAATAAACAACATACAATCATCTAAGCATCCATCAAATAAACTAGTTAGATGTATGCTTAACTAGAGAAAGAAGCTACAGATATAAACGTCTCAAGATTAGAAGCATCTAAGAGTCAAGCATCATCAAAGTAAAAATGAAAGGTTATATCTAAGGCTACACGTGGCGTTTAAATAATAATGAAAGAGATAAGCTAAAATGACATGATGTATGATAAACAAATTTTTAATCCTCGAAAACGCAGTCAAAAACTTGTTAAGACCTCGACAAGTGTACCGAATCGTATCAAGATATAATAAATGGTAAGACCAAGTATCATTTCCCAAGCGACTCACAACACTAAATAGTTATCTGATTACTCAACTAATTAAGACTCTAAAGAACAAATTTTGGGGGTTTTCAATGCAAATGCAATAAAATAAACATGAATGCAATTTGATCAATTGAGGCTAAACACAAGAATAAATGGATGAAGTTGATGATATTGTTATTGGGTTTAGATTTCACCTAATTTACTCTCATGCACATATGAATTCATCTTCTTCATTAATGTTAATGCCACTTTCTAATTTACCTTAAACTCGATGTCTCGGTAAAGAAAGCCTACTCATAATTACTAGTTCACAATGTCTTGTCTCCCTAACAATTAATCATGCATTACATTCGTACAGAAGCTTAAAGGCAACCGATCCTCCTATTCCTATGTCTAGGTAATATTGCTTCTGGGAGAATTTTCCCAGTTCTAGATTTCCCTGTATGTGTCCATATCGAAAAAATCAATGATCATGCAATTGAATGAGTTAAACAAAGCATGCAAAGAGCAAAAAGGAAAAACCCTAAGAATTAATGAAGTAAAGCATATATAATCAAGAATCAATTCAATACATGAGAGTTTAAGAAGTTACATCTTTCCCAACAACAAATAAGGTTTAGTTCTCCATTGTCATGGAAGAACTAGATGAACAATGGAATGAAAGAATGGAAGAGATAGAAAAACCCTAGAAAGAGAAGAGGAGACTCTCGCATCCCCAAATCTGCCCCCAAGGGGTGAAAAGTGTGTTTATGTGCTTAAGCCATTAAAAGATACCATCCCTAGGACGTGCAAGTCCTTAAATAGAACATAAAAATAACAGAAAACAAGTCCAAGCCTACGTCGTCGGCACTCAACGACACTTTTGGCGCTCAGCGGTAAGTGAGGCACTAGCGCTCAGCGCAACTATTTCTGCACTCTGGTTGACTTTTCTGAACTCTGGTTAACTGATTGACTTTTCTGCATTCTGGTTGACTTTTCTGCACTCTGTTTGACTTTTCTGCACTTTGTTTGACTCTTCTGCATTCTGGTTGACTTTTCTGCATTCCAACCATTTGGTACTTTAACTTTTCTTTCAAATCATTCCAATAGCGTACAAAATCAAGGGAATCTAGCACAAAACCATTAAATTCACCTTCAACTCTCTTATTCACAAACTAAAGCAAAAACATGAGTTCAAGCAAGCTTCTAAGTCAAAAAGGGTGTTTTTAATATCAAAATTAAGTATAAAAATAACGATTTTTCAACCGTTATCAACGTACTTTTTTGAAAAAGCGTCTTACTAGTAAGAAAATCCTGCAAAGATACAAGCGCAAAAATCTATCAAGTGAAACATGCTTTACAACACGTTCTAAAGGACATATGCAAAAAAAAAAGGATATATCTTTAAGTCTTGAGGACAACACTTCAAGCTTGGGGAAAGATGAAATATTAAAGCCTAATGTCTCAATTAATCAATGCTATAAGAGGACAAAGAGCTAAAGAAAAAACATCATTTGATGAATATTAACTCTGAATAATAAAGATGCAATCTGAAACTTGTAATCAATGGAAAATGATGGAAGCAGCTCCACTGATCATGGCAAAGCTCTCCTCGACTCAGAATGATGCAGCGGATTGGGAGAAGTTGATGGATGTTTTGGTGCACTGTAGGTGTTCGGTGAAATGTCTTGTGAAGGATGGAAGTGTGCGTGAAGCTTCTCCAACTCAAGAGGCCTTCCAAGAGCGAAGGAAGCTAGAGTAGGATTGTGCTAAAGTGGTATAGGTTTTTGAACTCGAAAGTAAGAAGTGGCTGGACAATTCAGCAGTGTTTCTTTATACCATTCAAGTTGCCTTTACAAAGAAGAGGACCTCTCTTTTATAGAGTAAGAGAAGCCTTTGAACCTGCCTAGCAAGCTACTGAAAATATAAGAGAGGTGTGCTGGAGAAGCTACATGGTGTGGGCTGCATGTTTCATGTGGAAAACATTTAAAACGTGCTCTTTGAAAAGTGACGCTGGTTCAAATTGGTTGGGCGGAAGTTGCAGACGCTGGGCGTGCAGTAGAATCCAGAAGTTGTTTCCCTTTAGAAGTCCAATCCGAAAATCAATGAAAATGCACCTTCTTTTGGTTCCTTTGCTCTCCTTTGCTTGGCTAACCTTTTAAGGTGTATAGGTGATGGACAAATTTATGATCACCAAAATATGATGTCACAAACTTGTTTTACAATCGGCAAGTATGACCGAATCGTTCAAGTAATAAACTTGGTAAGACCAAGTATTGTTCTCCCAAAGGACTCACGACCTAGTTTAGTTGTGTGGT